>NC_056732.1:1870578028-1870619202 GCF_019279795.1 Protopterus annectens
TGTCCAGATTTCCTGCATTAAGAGGTTAAGAGGTACGTGCAAATCGTTTTGTAGAATTAGTAATATCCAAACCTCTCAATTGTCCCCAAGTTTGGCTCAAAATGTTGCTCTCCCCTAATAATCCCTCCTCAAAATGGCAATTTTGGAAGAAAATGTGGAGGGTTTACAATTATATATAACTGTAATGATCAGAGTTATAGATTACTTTTATTTCAGAAATGCATGTAGATGCTCTTATTTTGTTAGCTGCTCAAGTTAACAGTGTTAATATTAAAAAGGTGTCCCTTTTTTGACAGGTCCCCAGCTGTATTGTGTGGCAACTTTATATTTTTGCATCACGTTTGGTCTGTTTTTCATAAAATTGTGGTTTTCTGGCAAATTAGTAGCAAATCATTAAAGACTGAAGTTAGAAAATAATGGCAGACATTTGAGTTTCAGATTTTATACCCTTCAGAAAATTCGTACTCATGCAAGATCTACTACTGTTCTATTATTTAAGTTAATAAAAGCAATATTTAAAAATTGTCCTTATTTTTGGGCCTGTGTCCCACTTCTGGTTCTATGTATGGCTTTGTCCAGATTTCTTGCTCTGAAGTTGAGAGGTATGAGTGTCAGAGCCATCACCGTCAGCCAGAGACATTTCAAATTATGACATACTTGTTGCACCCCACTCCCCATTGTAGTGGCTCTGGATGTGTCCAAGGAAGGCAAGGAGCAGTTATGCAGTGTAAGTGTGCAGAGTATTTCCCCATCCAAGGTAGATCACAAATACGACCGTGGCTTTTCATCTGTCCTTGATTTAGCAGAATGTTCTGGTTTTCTGTCAGATTTTTCTACTGTTGATTTATGCTTCTTCTTATTCAGGAAATGCATGCTGTCACAGTGCCCTGTTGCTCTGTTTAAGTAGCAATGATTTAATGAGCATCAGGTAAGCTTATCGGAGATTGTAAGATGCAAGTAAACTTTAATAAGCATACTGCCAAAGAATTACCAGCATTGAAAGCCTTTTCGCTGTTGCCATGCAGAGAATATTTACATAACTAGATAATGTATAAGCCTTGGGTACTGA
The DNA here is from genome assembly GCF_019279795.1 of Protopterus annectens. Taxonomy (NCBI): domain Eukaryota; kingdom Metazoa; phylum Chordata; order Ceratodontiformes; family Protopteridae; genus Protopterus; species Protopterus annectens. The sequence continues at coordinate 1,870,579,098 of NC_056732.1, forward strand.
AATACATATGACAGTATTTGTAATAAAAGGACAGGATTACAGTATTTTCAGAAGCTCATTATATTTATTGGAGACTTGCAGTCATCTTTTGTTAGAGACTTGCAGGTTTAACCGTAAAATAAGCAGAATGCCAATCTATCACGTGTGGTCCATAACTTGTGCAGGAATCCTTTAAGCAATTTATCTTGAGCTTGTTTCTTGTTTGCTGTTCATTTTTTACTTTGATCATGTCTTCCCCATGAAACAAGTAGATAGCTGTGTCAGGCAGCAGGTCTTTTTTGGATAAGAAACATTTTTACAAGTGGGGGTATCACAGAGATTGCTACTTTCAGCATGTTACTTGGTAATTTTATAAAGCTGAATATAAATTATAATTAGAACTGCAGTGCAAGGAGTAGTGGTTTGAGTTGAGTGCTGCTTGTTTTTTATACTTGATTTTGACTGGCATTCCAGTAATGTATTTATTTTTTCATGCCTCACAACCTGTTTCCATCTGGATATTAAGTAAGTTGTCATGTAGCCAATGCATTGAAATATTTTTTTCTTCTACACTTCATTTTGTCCTGATTGGACTCTCATAATGACTGTTTGGCACCCAGAGCAGCGTATTTATTAAAGTTCCAGTTGTTGTGGTTTTGAGCATAGCCCCACCCCTTTCTAGTTGGCCACACCCCTTTCCATTGGCCCCACCCATTCAGCTGTCTCCTGCAGCCCACCTTTAATTTGAAGCCACCACTGCATTTATGCATTTATTTTATAGGTGTTATAGGATTTATCTGGTTTTTAGACCTTATTACACTTTTTTTAAGTATTTATTTTGTAGGTGTTTTAGAATTTATCTGGTTCTTAGACCTTGCAAGCAGTCGTTGTTTGACTTTCTGAACAGGGCGGTTCATCATGAAGTTGGAGGTAAGAACTGAGCTGATGAGAGAGCATATTTTCTTTTTCTGTTGGATTTTATTCAGACCAGAGGAACTGGGTGTTATGTTTCTGAGTGTTGTAGTGTGTGTTACTAGGGTGAAACTGGGGGCAGGAAGAGGAAAGAATGACCTGCAGGTAAATATTCCTGTTTTGCAGGGAACTGGAGAGGGAACTGAGTTTTATGAGATAAATATCCTTTGTACTTCTGAGCCTGAACTGTAAAGGGCTGTATGATATTTTCCTTCTGAGCTTAGCAGTTTGTACTGATGAAGACAAAACATGCTAATTGGAGCACAGAGACTATTTTAGTGGAAGCTTGTTTTTTGTGAATAATTAGCTATTTGGTTTAAATCATCAGAGTAAAATAACACAAAAAATAAATTAAAATTGAACTGTGCTTCCCTTGTAATAAGAAGTTGGGTTGTTATTCTTCAGTATTAAACTCATGTAATTTACTTATTTATGAACTTATACTTTTGTAGTGCCACAAGATATGAATACATTCTTGAACTCACCATTTTTTCAAATTTTTGGGGCTCTGCAAATTCAAGCAGAAGTTCTGTCATCTTTGTAATGTGCCCCAGACTTTTGGTCAGATGTTTCTCTCCAATTAAGGAACCCTAGAGCTGTAGATGTTTTAGCCACAGACAGCACCATTTCTTTTAAATGTGTTTTTCTGTATTCATAGATTCTTTTTCTGCCTTTTAAATTTCTGGCTTCCTCCTTTGCACAGACAGACTGTGGTACAGTATATGTTGCTGAGGGCCAAATATATAAAATCAGTGGTCTGAACATGTGAAAGGAGAACTTCTTTTATGACATTAAGTAATCAGCTCAGATATTATACGACCATCTTGTATAACTGTTTAGTTAACTTCAAGCTGCTGAAAGGCAACCTTATATGACCTGGGACAGAAGCTTCAGAGGTCACATAGGTACCTGGCTACACAAGGTGTTGTTACTGTGCATAGCAGATGGCTAGATACTGTTTTTACAGCATGTGGGGCTAGTACATTCTATAATAAAGCACCAATAAGAGTCTTAAGGAAAATAAGTGAACTGCAAAGACTGTAGAGAAGCAGAGACTTTTACTTGTAGGAAAGGAACATGCAGGAAGATTTGGTCAGGTATAACTGTTTAAATATTTGCCGCTTCTATTATATTTATTATATCAGACTGGCTGCATCCAGTTTGGCGTCATGTGGGAGCACAGCTCCTTACAGGGCAGACACTCACTCACTGTCCCATGACACTTATACCTTTGGCAGTTTAGAGGAACATCAGTTCACCTATAGCATGTCTTTGGGTTGTAGGAAGAAACTAGAGTCCCCACCTCAACAAAAGCCTATGCAGACACAGGGAGGAAGTGCACAGAAGGCACCCCGGGGAATAACTGAACTAGAGAGCCAAGTGCTGTGGGACAGCAGTGCTATGTGTCACTTCTGAGTTTATTATATTGATCAATTTCATTACCTTGGGTTGGGAGGATGGCCTAATGGTTAAGGTGTTTGCCTTACAAACACAAGGTGCAGGGCTTGAGTCTCACAAGGGGTAATTGGCTAGGCTTAAAATAGCTCGCAAGGGCAGTTAGCTAGTACTAACCTTTTTACTGTAGAACTCCTAAATAAATGCAATAATTAATTGGTACATATAGGTAAATAAACTCCTGCCATTTGTCATTGGCCAGAGGGTCATTTTAGAAATCTGGAGTAGTAAAATAAAGTAAATGGAATTCTGGGTAGATGTTTAAAGCAGAAACCTCGCTGCCACACATGGTGTAATGGGGAGTATGAATTGAGGATTTACTGAATGGAATTATGGGCAGATGTTTAAAGCAGAAACATCTGGCGCTGCCATACATTGTATAAGGGGGAGTATGAATGAAGGATTTACTGAATGGAATTATGGGTAGATGATTAAAGCAGAAACCTTGAGTGCTACCATGGATGGTGTAATGGGGAATGGAGGATTTACTGAATGGAAATATGGGTAGATGTTTAAAGCAGAAACCTAAGGAACTGACACACATGGTATAATGGGGAATACTATATACACCTGGGGCAGTCGCACGCATATTTACACACTCACTCTGTGAAGGGAATATTTGTACAGTAGATGCTATTATAAGTATCCCTAAACAATTTACCAAAAAAGAAGTATGGTTAAGATGGTTGTAATACAAACTTGAGGCAGCAACACACAGGCTGAAAATGTGTGTTGATATGGTATTATTCTAGAAACCAGAAACATTGGCACACTGACTAAACAGAAGTATGAATGTGTAGTTACTTTAAAATCTGTAGCTGAACATACATAGGGTATTACTGTATAACCCTGGGGCAGGAACACTGGTGCACTGACTAAACAGAAGTATGAATGTGTAGTTACTTTAAATTCTGTAGCTGCAACATACATAGGGTATTACTGTATAACCCAGGGGCAGGAACACTGGTGCACTGACTAAACAGAAGTATGAATGTGTAGTTACTTTAAAATATGTAACTGAACATACATAGGGTATTACTGTATAACCCTGGGGCAGGAACACTGGTGCACTGACTAAACAGAAGTATGAATGTGTAGTTACTTTAAATTCTGTAGCTGCAACATACATAGGAACACTGGTGCACTGACTAAACAGAAGTATGAATGTGTAGTTACTTAAAATATGTAACTGAACATACATAGGTATTTATTACTGTATAACCTGGAGCAGGAACACTGCACACTGACTAAACAGAAGTATGAATGTGTAGTTACTTTAAATTCTGTAGCTGCATACATACAGTAGGTACTGTATAACCAGGGGCAGGAACACTGGTGCACTGACTAAACAGAAGTATGAATGTGTAGTTACTTTAAAATATGTAACTGAACATACATAGGGTATTACTGTATAACCCTGGGGCAGGAACACTGGTGCACTGACTAAACAGAAGTATGAATGTGTAGTTACTTTAAATTCTGTAGCTGCAACATACATAGGGTATTACTGTATAACCCAGGGGCAGGAACACTGGTGCACTGACTAAACAGAAGTATGAATGTGTAGTTACTTTAAAATATGTAACTGAACATACATAGGGTATTACTGTATAATCCTGGAGCAGGAACACTGGCACACTGACTAAACAGAAGTATGAATGTGTAGTTACACATCCTGCACATGGACTATTTAAGCATCTGGCAGGAGATATTGCAGCATCTGCTGCAGGACTGCAAGATTCAGTAACAGTTTCTAACCTACAGTGATTAGACTTCTGAACTCGAGCACTAGTCCCAGGGGTCTGGACACATAAGTCAATTTTTATTTATTTGTGCAATATATACTTACATATATTCCAAGTAAGTGCAATATTTATTTATTGTATCCATAGTCAGCATTATTTAACTCACTCAAGTGCAATGTTAGACAAATAATGGGCATTTCAATCTGTAGTATGTTTTGTATTACTTTAAATAGGGTAGTTAATTTAACTCAGGTGAGTGTATTATTTTTCTATATGAGTGTTGATTAATGTCTCTGATCTTTCTTGTGTGTTTTGGGAGTAGTATTGTATTTGTTAGTTATGTTTATTCCTTTACTTGTATGTGTTGTTTCACTTTTCTTTGTAATCTCAAGAATTGAGCTGATACATTAAATTTTGTTTAGGCTGCACTTGTGTAGTTCTAAATGACAATAAAGTTTACTTTGAGTTTGACTTCCTCATACAATACTATACCTCCTCTGTAGGTACCCTGTCATATGCTTTCTTTAAGTCCACACAGATACAGTGCAACTCCTTTTGACCTTCTAATTCCAATACTTTTTTCCTTCCTGAACAGACTAAGCAGCCATTCTCTGGTACCCCACAGTAGCAACTAATTCACCACTAAGGACATTAAGAGCCCAGGCCTTTCCCAGACATTGCTTCTCTGGCTGCATTCAGATCTGTGCGCTAAAATCTTTATGGCCTAAACAAAGTCATTAAATGTCTGGCTATTTTTTTAAGGTAAGCTGATATGAGCTTAACCCCTTCCCTTCCAGCATGCAGTGTTAACATATATACATGTCCTGAGTTACAAAAGTACAGTCTGATATAAATGTGTATTTCTTTTCTGTCCAGCAGGACACACTGCTGATACACTTTTAACAAAAGCAGCTTTACAAATACAATTTTAACACCAGCACCTGTACAAATCAGTCTGATATACAAATGACATAAAATTATTTCAATTATATGAATAAAACTATCAAAATTATCACCTTCTTTATACTGTGGAAGAAATTTATTGACCTTTGTTGCTTCTGGGAATCTGTTATTTCCTTCCACATTACCTCCATGTTCTTGTTGAAGTGTCAGCATGTCCTTTTCATGTTGACGCTGCTTCTCATTTTCTTTAGCCTTCAAATGTCTCAGTTTCTCATTTTCTTCAGCCTCAAAATGCCGCAGTTTCTCTACCAATTCTAATTCCAAGCATTTGGCTTCCAGTTCAATTCTCTTTAACTCCAGATGGGGTTTTAAATCCTCTGAGGAAAAGATAAACTGCCTTGCTTCTGAGGGCTGCACATCCCCATCACCAAACTGGTTGTCTTTCTGGTTGCTGGTCCATACTGCAGCTACGATTAAGGCTGAAATAATTTCCTCTTTAGTCAGGTTGGCATGCATCAGTCCTTTGGATTTTCACACCTTAGCCAACTGGTTCACTGTCAGCTTGCCATAGTCCTCTGCTGAAATATTTGCCTGCTTTCCCTAACTAAACCAAAGTGACAAAAATAAATAAAACTGTTGTGAAAAATAAAACTCTGTATGCTTACCTTGTGGCTGCTGAGAGTAGATACACCTATAGTGACAACTGCTTACAGGCTATAGCAGTTAAACTAATATCTACACCACTGCTCACTTCAGTTTAAAGAAATGCTGTTTACTAATTTACTCACAATACTTACAAAAATGTATCAGAGTTAAGTATCAGCCATCTTATTACTTCTGTTAGGTATTTTTCTATTATCTGACCCTTTTCCAAAATTTATTTTATGTTTATGCTTCTTTTTTTACAAAGTAAAAGAAAAGAATGCACCATTTCATGTGTTATTGTAAGTGAACATTTCTAGTTAATAATTTGAGCATATCCCGTCAGGTGTCACTGTGAGTGATTAACTGCTGCCAGACATTCCCTATTTAAGTAAATGACTATTCATAGAATGGAAGGAGGAGTGTTCTTAGAGGCATGTTAGTTGCATAGAATCACTCCTGCAGAACATTTATTTTACTTTTCATTGGGTTCGTTGTGTAACTGTTATGTGACTGTAGAGCACAGGGTTATTTATTTATTTATTGCACATTACAGTTTAATTTTTGCTCCTAAAATGGCTGCTGTGGCTTGGTCCCTGATGTCTTGTAGGTGCTCGTAGAATGCATTAGTGAAGGATTTTGCAGCTTGGACAGCGTTATCCTTTAGTATGGGGGCTTTGAAACTTTCCACCTCCGTCTTAAGTAATGTGAAGTTTGCTTTTGAAAAGTTTTTCACAGTGGTTTCCTTGTCCAGGGGTGGGGGCAGAATGTGGATATCCAAAGTGATTTGTTTATGGTCAGATCTAACCAATAAGGGGTTGACCTTCGGTGTGGAACACCGGTCGCCCTTGTTGGTGATGACCAGGTCCAATATGTTGTCACCTCTGGTGGGAGTGTTGACCAGTTGTTCCAGGGCATTTGAGTTTATAAATTCTAGGAAATGTTGGGCAAGGGAGTTAGTACTTGAGCAGTTCTCCCAGTTAATGTTTGGGTAGTTGAAATCACCCAATATTAGGGTGTTTGGTAGGACCTTTATGTTACCCAGTGTTTCCAGAAGTGCAGAATGGGGGTCCTGGGACATGGTGGGTGATCTGTAGCAAGCTACAATTTGAATTGCAGTTTTGCCCATTGTTAGCTGCACATGGATAATCTCTGAAGCATTGTGCTGTGCCACTAACCTGGAGGTGTGGGTATCCATGATGAATAAGGATACTCCTCCGCCTTTTGTATTTCGGTCCAGGTTCTGTGGCCGAAATGTATGGTATGAGTTGTAGCCTGGTAGTGCTGGGGTGCTCTCTGGAGCCTTAAACCAGGTTTCTGTTACTGCACATATATCGATTTTCTTCATACTAAGGAGTGCCTTGAGTGCGTGCATTTTGAGGTTTAGACTTCTGGCATTGAGTAGTATTACCCTCAGATTTTTATTACTTGTGCTATTTCCAGCGGTGGGTTTGTCTTTTGAGCCTGCCTAAAAAAGGCACTATGGGGGTGGCAAGAGCCTTGGCCAGTATTTGAAAAAGTAAGGGTGACAGGTGCAAGCCATCTCTAGCGAAGCAGCGTGGCTTGTCGAGCATGTCATACCAGGCAGACAGACACATAGGCATAGTTTTTATTCAAACTAAAGGGGTGGCGAAAGCCACATAACTATGGGCTAGGCTTATAAATGCCCTTGGGCAGATAGCCTAGTATGAACCTATGAACCTATGAACCTATGTCTTTGAATGACACCCTTTGAATGACACCAGAAACTTAGCCAATTTTTGAAATTGATAATTTTTTCTTTATACCATGGTATCATTCTTGGTGAGGACAGGATGCTGCTCAGGGTCAGGGTCATACCGGCCTGGGCTACATGATCAGAGAGCTCTTCCATGTCTCTTTTCATGTAGTCCAGGGAGGTATGGCTCAGGTCATTCACACCAACATGGACAATGACAGAGTCATATTTGTACTTGTTCTGGAGTGACCTGAGTGCTTCTGTTATGTGGCGGATCCTGGTACCTGACAGGCAGCTAACAGTAACCTTCTCCTTATTCATCCTAATGAGTGGGACGTCAGTGTGCCTGACTATAGAGTCACCTATTACTAGTATGTTGGGTATGTTATTTTGCCTTGAGGGCTGTGATTGTGTGGCACACTGGTTTTGTGAAGTATGTGTTTCATGGTTTGTGTTGGAGGTGAAGGTTGCTTGGATGTCTGCTTTGGAGGGCTCTGTTGCTTTTGCAGATTTTTATTTAGAGCTTCCGAGTATGTTTTCATGTATTTATGTGTGATTTTTGCCGGTGCTGGTTTAATGGGTCTATGTGAGACTGGTGGTGTGATGCCAGTATTTCCCTTCTCCTCTTGACTGTCTGATCCAGTCTTGGGTTGAGAGAGCTTAGCCTCCAGTTTGGCTGTATAATTGCATCTCTCGCATGTATTAGTGTTTGGTGGTAGGAGGAGAGGGTTGTCTGTGTACATGAGGCAGTTGTAACATTGCCTCAAAAAGCCCAGATTCACCAGTTGGACTGGAGAGTACACCAAAACTGCCCTTTGGACATGCCTAGATGGGTACAGTAAACTGTTTTACTGAATGGCTGGTAAAGTCGAATAGACAGCCTTGTCCTTCTGTAGTGCTATGGTTTATAAGTGCTTGCTATGAGTTTTGAGCAAATGCCGGGCTGAGAAATGAATGGCTTGAGTGCTTAAGTTGAACGTTTGTCTAGTTCCAAGGGAAAAATTGAAGAGGAGACTTTGTGGAGAAGGGAATAGTTATACCCTAGCTAACTGGTGCTGCCCGGCACACAAAACCGTGCAAATGCAGTTTTTATAGCAGGGAAATTAAAGAGATAGAAATTAGCCCAAAATGGCCAATAAACTACTACTTTCTGGGCTGGAAACACTCCTCCAGGGGCAGATAAGCTGTTCAAAGCTCCCCTCTCTCACAGGTGAACAGAGAAACTTCCTTCTATCCAAGTAAGGTATGGGCAAACACAGAGATTTGTAACACAGCCCTGAATTCAGCACTAACCTGAAAACTGGACTATACTAGCTTAGAATGGTGGGAAACAAGTATATATATGTTTTTTTCAGAAAATAAAGCAGATACAATAAAAAACACTTTAAATGCACAGAAAAGGATACTTATTGTTATATATCTTAGTTCAGAGTTGTAGTCAATGCCCCTAGTAATAAAGTAGGGTGCATTTATATATATATATATATATATATATATATATATATATATATATGTATATATATATATATATATATATATATATATATATATATATATATATATATATATATATATATATATATATATATATATATATATATATATATATATATAAACAATAGAAAATTAACAATCTGATTTAAACAAGTTACCCAATTAACCAGAAAAAAACCTCAAAACTGAGCCCTGTTCCAGCAGTCTTCAATCAGACAAGTTCCAACTGCACACTCCCGCTACTAAGGGTGCAGGGGAACCTTCTCCAAAAAACATGGCCTGGATCAGTGCTCAAGTTATACAAACAAAGCTAGATTCAGCAGGCCTGAATCTGGTCTATGCTACAGCAGCAAGGCGCACCAATTTCAGAAAGAAACAGTTCGAATAAGCAGGCACAATAAGCCTGTGACCAGAAATTCCCAGCTCAGAAGGGCAGAATCCAGCCTGTCCTCCCACAAGAGTGCAGACCACAAATGTTCTTAATGTAGAATAACTAGCCTGAAGCCCAAGTGCTTAAGCCAGAACTAATAGACTTTTAGAATAGCAGACACTGAGCTTTCAGTCAGCAGTTCCCAGCTTAGAAGGATGTAAGCTACCTGTCCTGCCACAACAGTGCAGACCACAAACCTTAATGTAAAACAACCGGTATGAAGCCCAAGTGCTTAAACCAAAAGACTTAGAATAACAGTTACAGTTTAATCAGGCTACTACCAAACAGCAATAAGTGCAGCAGAATAAATAAAATTGAGTACTTTTAAGAAGAGGTAAAAGCAAAATAAAGTAGGAGGAAACACAAATACAGCAAAAGTAGATTAATTTTTTTTTGTTAGTAAAGTGCAAGGAGAGAGAAAGGAAGAACCTAAGTGGGTTGGCCTTCTCAAATCTTCTCTCTGTATTATGTAGAGTGAACACTAGACTCAGAATATGATCTCACTGTGTTCGGTTAAGTAAGCAAATGAGATGGACTCAGGAGGAGTGTTCAAATACAAACTTACAGGAGGGGCGGGCAATTCCAGAGCCACCAAAGAAGAATAAGTACAGTTGTACAGATTACAGAGATATTAAATCAAAATACAGACAAAAAAAATGAAAATAAACACTCATTTTTTCTCACTATCACAGCTGGCAGTAGGTCAAATCTCTCTGCAGCAGCTTGAGCAACAGGTAAATCTGTGCCCAGTACATGGGGGGTATTGAGGATAGATGCACTGCATGTGTCCAGTACATGGGGTACTAGGTAAGGGTGCAATGCCTTTTCTCTGCACAATAGACATTGCACCCCCTCCCTAGTACCCATTCCACTGGGCACACTCACTGCACTCTAAATATCATTGTCATGTAAATACCTCAGGCAGTACCTGTTCTGAGCACAGGGTTACTAGGAAGGGGTGCAGTGCCTGTTCTGAGCACAGGGGGTATTATGGAGGGATGCAGTGCCTGCTCTGAGCACAGGGAGCAATAGGGAGGGGCCCAGTGCCTGTTCTGAGCACAGGGGTAATAGGGTGGGATGCAAAACATTTGCTCAGTACAGGGAATACTAGGGAGGGGTGCAGTGGATATGTCCAGTACTGGGGTAGTAGAAAGGGGAACAAAGTGTGTGCACAGTGGGGGGGGGGTACTAGGGAGGGGTTCCAAGCCTGTTCTCAGTACAAGGAGTACAAGGGAGGTGTACAGTGCCTGTGCCCAGAACAGGGGTACAAGGTAGGGGTGCAGTGCATGTGCTGATAACGAGGCTACTAGAGAGGGTGCAGTGCTTGTGCTCAGCACAGAGGGTATTAGGGAGGGATGTGCAGTGCATATACCTAGAATGGGGTACTAGGCAGGGGTACAGTGCTTGTATTCGTAATAGGGGTTACTGTAAGCTTCCTGCTTATTATTTTTTTAATCAAATATTTTTATTGAACTAAGAAAATGGTCATTTTAACAATAATATGAACATCATAGATACAATTTTTGAACTTAAAAGAACATCCTGCTTATTTTTTGTGTACCAGCTTGCATATAGCATAAAGGGGGACCTTCCACAGAACTGACAAACTATCGACCGATTGCCATTCTTTCACTTCTTTCTAAGCTACTGAAAAGGTGTATTCATCTTCAGGTCATGAAATTCTTACTAACAAATAACCTTCTAGCAAACATTCAGCATGGGTTTCGCCCATAGTACCACTACAGCTCTCTTATCCTTCACTAATACAGTAAACCATCACATGAATACCAACAACGTTGTATTTGCTATTTTTCTAGACATATCAAAAGCTTTTGATATGGTCTCCCATTCCAAACTAATAGAGGTACTAACTGAACTATCCTTCTCGTCATCTGCCACAGCATGGTTTCATAACTATTTATCTGGCCGTCAACAATCTGTTGTATGGCAGGGTGACCTATCTCCATGCCTTCCTTTATCCATTGGTGTCCCCCAAGGATTTATCTTGGACCCTCTACTTTTCTCCCTCTTTACTAATAATCTACACACAGCTACCCCACATGGTTCTATAATACAGTACGCAGATGATTCAACACTTATCTGTGACTAATAATCTACACACACCTACCCCACATGGTTCTATAATACAGTACGCAGATGATTCAACACTTATCTGTGACTAATAATCTACACACAGCTACTCCACATGGTTCTATAATACAGTCTGCAGATGATTCAACACTTATCTGTGACTAATAATCTACACACAGCTACCCCACATGGTTCTATAATACAGTATGCAGATGATTCAACACTTATCTGTGACTAATAATCTACACACAGCTACTCCACATGGTTCTATAATACAGTATGCAGATGATTCAACACTTATCTGTGACTAATAATCTACACACAGCTACCCACATGGTTCTATAATACAGTCTGCAGATGATACAACACTTATCTGTGACTAATAATCTACACACACCTACTCCACATGGTTCTATAATACACTATGCAGATGATTCAACACTTATCTGTGACTAATAATCTACACACAGCTACTCCACATGGTTCTATAATACAGTATGCAGATGATTCAACACTTATCTGTGACTAATAATCTACACACAGCTACTCCACATGGTTCTATAATACAGTCTGCAGATGATTCAACACTTATCTGTGACTAATAATCTACACACAGCTACTCCACATGGTTCTATAATACAGTATGCAGATGGTTCAACACTTATCTGTGACTAATAATCAACACACACCTACTCCACATGTTTCTATAATACAGTATGCAGATGATTCAACACTTATCTGTGACTAATAATCTACACACAGCTACTCCACATGGTTCTATAATACAGTATGCAGATGATTCAACACTTATCTGTGACTAATAATCTACACACACCTACTCCACATGGTTCTATAATACACTATGCAGATGATTCAACACTTATCTGTGACTAATAATCTACACACAGCTACTCCACATGGTTCTATAATACACTATGCAGATGATTCAACACTTATCTGTGACTAATAATCTACACACAGCTACTCCACATGGTTCTATAATACACTATGCAGATGATTCAACACTTATCTGTAACTAATAATCTACACACACCTACCCCACATGGTTCTATAATACAGTATGCAGATGATTCAACACTTATCTGTGACTAATAATCTACACACACCTACTCCACATGGTTCTATAATACAGTACGCTGATGATTCAACACTTATCTGTGACTAATAATCTACACACAGCTACTCCACATGGTTGTATAATACAGTATGCAGATGATTCAACACTTATCTGTGACTAATAATCTACACACAGCTACTCCACATGGTTCTATAATACAGTCTGCAGATGATTCAACACTTATCTGTGACTAATAATCTACACACAGCTACTCCACATGGTTCTATAATACAGTATGCAGATGATTCAACACTTATCTGTGACTAATAATCTACACACAGCTACTCCACATGGTTCTATAATACAGTCTGCAGATGATTCAACACTTATCTGTGACTAATAATCTACACACAGCTACTCCACATGGTTCTATAATACAGTCTGCAGATGATTCAACACTTATCTGTGACTAATAATCTACACACAGCTACTCCACATGGTTCTATAATACAGTCTGCAGATGATTCAACACTTATCTGTGACTAATAATCTACACACAGCTACTCCACATGGTTCTATAATACAGTCTGCAGATGATTCAACACTTATCAGTGACTAATAATCTACACACAGGTACTCCACATGGTTCTATAATACAGTCTGCAGATGATTCAACACTTATCTGTGACTAATAATCTACACACAGCTACTCCACATGGTTCTATAATACAGTCTGCAGATGATTCAACACTTATCTGTGACTAATAATCTACACACAGCTACTCCACATGGTTCTATAATACAGTATGCAGATGATTCAACACTTATCTGTGCTGCCACTTCTCTATCAACTCTTCATTCTCAAACACAGGAATCTTTCACTTCTGTTGAAACATGTTTAGCCAATGCCCATCTAATCCTGAACCCAAACAAAACTAAATTATTACTCTTCCAACCTAACAATTTATCTGTCATGCCCGACATTTAACATAATACCTAAAGACAATACTGTGATCTTCCCGACAACCCATACAAAGCTTCTTGGAGTGGAAATAGACAATACCTAAAATCTAACTTGCATGTCTCCCTAACTATAAAAAAAACTCCATAAGAAACTTGGAAGTCTATATAGGCACAAAAGGTTCCTGACCGCAATGGCCAAAATTACATTAGCACAAACCCATCTGCTCTCCACTCTACTATATGCCTCTCCAATTTTAACTAATCTAAGGAAAACTGACTTATCTAAGCTAGAAGCATGTTATAATAAAATTGCTAAGTTTGCATTTCACTGCCCATATAGAACACATCATTGTACAGCTTTAAGGATACTAAACTGGCTCGAGCTTCCCAACATTATTTTTTACAACCAACTCTCTCTAACTCACAAAACTGTAACACAACCAACTAGAACCCCAGCACTACAAAATCCCATCCTTCCTTACAGTTCCAGCAGACCACTTCACTCTAATAACAAGAGCTTACTCACAGTCTCCAAGACCAACATCACTGCAGGAGAATCTTTATTTTCCAACTATATATCTCGTATATGGAACTCCCTTTCTAACTCCATTCTCTCAATCTCATCCACTAACCACTTTAAGCCATCACTTAAAGCTTATCTAAAAAATAAGTGGCTATGTTCCTGTACTAACCCCTCATGAATACTCTGATACATCGCAGTATATCCAAAACATATTCAACTTCTCCCTCGGTGTTTAATCCTTTGTTCCTACTGACTTGTCTTAACCTTATATCTTGACATAAGTCATACCTACAAATAGTACTAGCTATGTCCAAAGCCTAGGTTTTGTTGTCAAGATGTAACAAATTTGTATGTTATTATGTATACTACATTTTGTTTACTTTATACTTTATTGATTAATGTAATGTGTGCATGAAAAGTTACTGTTACTCATGGAGCTTTTCTCCCCAGGCCTCTGCTGAAAAAGGACCTGTGTCCAGTTGGACTTTCCAGGTAAACAAATGTTAAATAAATAAATATACTGAGGTCCCTCACTACTTAGTCACAGCTTCTCTTTGTAGAAGGTAGTTTTACTTAATATAATTGTTTAAGTGTTCACACGTATAATAGTCTCCAACATTTCTTGCAGTTACAGTACCAAGTGAGTACGATTAAATGCACTGCCCCATTCTACCTAGTCTTTCCACCCTTTCAGTGGATCAAGATTTTATATTAAAACATTAATGTAAGAACCCTTTTTCTTGGTTCACTTTGCCCTCCACTAGGAAACCAGAAGATTGGCTGGATCCCAGAAGAGGGGTACAGTGCATGTGCTAAAAATAGTGAGTACTAAGGACAGAGAGATACATTGCATATGTCCAGAATAAGGGGTACTGGAGAGTGGTATAGTGCATGTATCCAAAACAGGGGTACAGTGCATGTCTGCAAAAGGGGTTACTAGGAATACTAGGGAAGGGGTGCAGTGAATGTGTCCATAGTTGAGGGGGACAAGTGAGAGGGTACAGTACATGTGTCCAAAACAGGGGGCATATAAACTGCATGTGGTCAGAACAAGAGGTAATAAGAGGGGTACAGTGCACGTGTCAGGAACAGTGGGTACTAGGAATACTACTGAGGGGGTGCAGTGCATGCATCCAGTACAGAGGGGACTAGGGAGGGTGTACAATGCATGTGTCCAGAGTAGGAGAGGCACAGTCCATATACCTAGAACCAGTGGTGCTATGGAGAGTGCATGTGTCCAAAACTGTGGTTACTTCGAAGGGTTACACTGCCTGTGCCTGGAACAGGTGGTACTAGGGAGGAGTACAGTGCCTGTTTCCAGAGCAAGGGATACTAGAGAAGTTACACTGCCTGTACCCAGAACTGGGTGTGCAGTGGATGGGTACACTATTTTTCTTTGAAGAGGCGGTACTAGGAACAAATGCAGTGCATAGTGTAATAAGGAGGCTTATAATGCATGTGTCAACAACAAGGAGTTACTAGGGAGTGATACAGTGCAGTAACTGCTTCTGAGACTTGGAACTATGGGCACTGAAATAGAGAGACAGAATCAGTAAAACTGTGGACTTGTACATACCATGTCCCAGATTAGCCTTTCTTGGAGTATTCCCTTTTCTTTGAGGTATAATGATCTCAGAGTTTGGTATATACAAGTTTTGGAGCTTGTCCTTCACATTGTGAGGGGTGCAGGAAGGGGCTTATCCCCTGCAAAAAAAAAAAAAAAAACAATTTTAAAGGAAGAAGAGCAATATTCAACATTCAGCGTTTTGCATTTTATGCTTTTTTCTTAATTCTGGGACTCTTAGAATTACAGTGTGGTGCCATAAGGTGCAGCCACAAAAACTGGGGTACTGGAAAGGATACAGTTGAGTAACGGGAAGGAGTACACTGCATGTGCTCACTACTGGTAGTATTAGGAAGGGATATACTGCATGTACCTTTAACAGTGGGTGTTAAGGAGGGATGTACAGTACCTGTGCCACTGCGTGTGTCTGGGAAAATGGAAGACAAAAGGAACTCTAACATACCCATTAAATAAATAAATATAGTTTTTGCAGCAGGGAGCATACACCGCTATCTACCAAGGAAAAGAATAATTTAAAGAAAATTAAAATAATGCTGAAAATAAAACAAAGCAACAGTCTAAGAAACACTGACCTTGCTATTACAGTCCCTTAATGCACTAGTTAATCCATTGCAGCTACTACGTGCCACTGAGTATGGCTGGGAAAACAAGGCAAAAAATATTGTAGTGCTTATTCCACATGCACAGCAATTATATTATGCTGGAGTTTTTAACAAAAATTGTCACCCTCATTGCTAACCCCCTCCTGAATCTGGTGAAATTTCATAAAACTGTCAAAATATGAGGAAAGGAAGATTTGCTATGTTTTGCAAAGACAACTAGTCCCTTTGAAGAAAATGTTAACATAACTGTTTCATTCATTTTAAAATAATCTGCACGTGTAATTAAATGAAGAGCAGTCAAATTCTATATCCTTTCAGGTACCCGAAACCTTTGAAGATGTTGCTGTTGAGTTTTCAGGAGAGGAGTGTGAAATGCTGACTTAACCAGAGAAAGAGCTACACAAGGAGGTGATGATACAGAACTATGAGAACATGATTTCTGTAGGTAAGGTGAACCTTAGAGGTGTGTCCTTATTGTGGGGTGCACTTATCTGACTTATCTGTAAGAGTGATATTATTATCTGAGTTGAAACTATTAACTGGTTCGATAAATCTGTTGTTTTACATGTCACTTTATGAAGTGTGTTACATCAGTCGCCATTTATCCACATTTATCTAATTTGTTTCTTAGTTAATGACATCCTTTGCTAGGAACTGCAGCTAACAGCCAGCCAAATGTTCAGTCTGACAGTAATAACAGAATAGATGTTATACTCCAAGTAGCAGAGTTCCCAGCAAAATAGTCATTATTTCAACTTTGCTATTAGTTTAACTTTTTAAATACAGGTCATAAGTTATCTTGGCACTTTAAACATGTCTCATAGTATCATTTGCAGAGACAACTCTGTTTTACTATATTTTTATCAATTTAAAGACAAATCTGCTTTAAATTTTAATAAAAATAATGTATATCTCATCCTCAGAATTAGTTTAGCATAAAATAATCTGTTAGTACAGTTACCAGAGAAATAATTACCCTTAACTAGTAATCGTCGTTTTGACTCATAAAGTGGATTAGCATGCAGTCTTCCTTTAATCCCTGATATAATACATGTAGCTTTAAATGTACTAATTACCGTGCTAGGAAGAGTCACATGTCATGTGACATGGGCAGCTTTATTACTTCTAGAAGACAACAACATTACATACCTTGTGTAATGTGAAATTCATCCAAATGTTTGCATTACTTGCAGACTATCCTGACAAATGCCCAAACATTCCTCAACATCAGAATTTGGGAAATATATTTACAGAAGTTGCGTATAGTCCTTTTCATCATTTTGTGCTTGGAAGTACAGAAGTATAACTCATTGCTACAAATAATGTTCCCTCTTCAGCTATATAAAATTCTGTCATTGTCAGGAAAATGGCAGGAAACTGGAAGTTTGCATCAAGAAACTTGATTAATTCTTTAGTACAAGACAAATAGCCAAGAGGTCTGAAAAGTTACAGTATGAAGGCTTTCTCCATGTTTCTGAGAAAGAATCCATTTAACTCTTATTTTTTGAAGCGGTAAATAAAATGGAAGCAGTTAGAACAAAGTTTAGTGATTATTGCAAGCCTAGGAGGAATTTGGCATTTATTTGGCATTTGCTCTTCACAAGATCCCGGAGAGACTAAAGATTCTTATGTTACAGGGCTGAAGAATTTGGTAGGCTGCATGACTCAGTAATAAGAATGGCAGAATAGTTACTTTTTAAGAAATGATCAAGTAAGAGGCAGGTTGATAAAACACCTTGGTTCATGGGAATTTCACATCTTCTGAGAGTTGCGAAGTTCCTGTGTGGGCAACTTTCACCCGAGAGAAAATTACTAAAATGCAACCTTGAGTCTGTCTGTAAACAAATGTACATATATTGAGAAATGTAAAAAAAATATAAAAGATATAAATTAGCTTGTTCTGTGTACATTCCTCTTCATAATAATGTTAATTTTTTCTGCCAGGCATGAACTGCTGTGAGTGCAATTGCGCGCGCACACACACACACACACACACACACACACACACACACACACACACACACACACACACACACACAAATAAATAAGTAAATATGTTATTGTAATTATACCAGCTGCTGTTATTGTACCTGTTGCTATAACCTACATGTCTGTATTTAACTATTACTGATTTGCAGATACTTAGTTTTAAATATTAAGTATGCAAATATGCATAAATATACTTCTGTAAATATCTCAAATTGGTACTAGTTAGGTGCACAGTTTTCCAGCATTGTGTGTGCTTTCATTTGATACAGTGGAGTACCTTGTACAGAATTATTAACAAATGGCATACACTCATGATACTGCAGGAAAATAATTCCCATTTTCTCAGGTACCTGTCCAGCTCCATGGTATGAAAGGCGAAGGATAGGGAGAAAACTGAAAAATGTTCAAACCATCTGTGATGGCTGCCTCACTGATGATCCGTTTCAGCTGGCTGTCACCCAGTGAAGGAATGAATTAGCTTTTTGACTGTTGCTCAGTTATTATGAAAACTGTTTTTTTTACTTCTACTAATGCACCCAAAGTCTAATGGATTTTTGAATTTATCATGTTTTACTGAGTGGGTGATCTCTCTTGTTCATTGTGTATGTGGGGACTTCTATGTGGGTGAAACGTCAGGCCCATTCAAAAAAGAATTATATACTACAAATAGTAGACGCAGTAGGGATAGAAATGCTTTAGTCAGACATAAATTACAACATTCCAGTGCAATATTCAGTTTTACTGTAATCGATAGTTATTTAATCTTTTCCTAATAAATTTGATAACTTACATATTCTGCTTGAAAAGGAGAAGCAGATTATTTTGTTAGGTGCTGCACAGGGTAAGGGTTTAAATGAGATAGTATACTGTACTGTACTTTATTCACTTATGTTGAACCTTACCTTTTATGTGTATTTATTATTACTGTAATTAATAGTTATTTAATCTTCTCCTAATAAATTTGATAAATTACATATTCTGCTTGAAAAGGAGAAGCAGATTATTTTGTTAGGTGCTGCACAGGGTAAGGGTTTAAATTATACTGTATACTGTACTGTACTTTATTCACTTATGTCGAACCTTACCTTTTATGTGTATTTATTATTACTGTAATCAATAGTTATTTCATCTTCTCCTAATAAATTTGATAAATTACATATTCTGCATGAAAAGGAGAAGCAGATTATTTTGTTAGGTGCTGCACAGGGTAAGGGTTTAAATGAGATTGTATACTGTACTGTACATTATTCACTTATGTTGAACCTTACCTTTTATGTGTATTTATTATTACTGTAATCGATAGTTATTTAATCTTCTAATAAATTTGATAAATTACATATTCTGCTTGAAAAGGAGAAGCAGATTATTTTGTTAGGTGCTGCACAGGGAAAGGATTTAAATGAGATGGTATACTGTGCTGTACTTTATTTACTTATGTTGAACCTTACCTTTTATGTGTATTTATTATTACTGTAATTGATAGTTATTTAATCGTCTCCTAATAAATTTGATAAATTACATATTCTGCTTGAAAAGGAGAAGCAGATTATTTTGTTAGGTGCTGCACAGGGTAAGGGTTTAAATGAGATGGTATACTTTACTGTACTTTATTCACTTATGTTGAACCTTACCTTTTATGTGTATTTATTATTACTGTAAGCAATATTTATTTAATCGTTTCCTAATAAATTTGATGTTACATATTCTGCATGAAAATGAGAAGCAAACTATTTTGTTAGGTGCTGCACAGGGTAAGGGTTTAAATGAGATGGTATACTGTACTGTACTTCATTTATTTATGTTGAACCTTACCTTTTATGTGTATTTATTATTACTGTAATCAATAGTTATTTAATCTTCTCCTAATAAATTTGATAAATTACATATTCTGCTTGAAAAGGAGAAGCAGATTATTTTGTTAGGTGCTGCACAGGGCAAAGGTTTAAATGATACTGTATACTGTACTGTACTTTATTCACTTATGTCGAACCTTACCTTTTATGTGTATTTATTATTACTGTAATCAATATTTATTTAACCTTCTCCTAATAAATTTGATAAGTTACATATTCTGCATGAAAACGAGAAGCAGATTATTTTGTTAGGTGCTGCACAGGATAAGGGTTTAAATGAGATTGTATACTGTACTGTACATTATTCACTTATGTTGAACCTTACCTTTTATGTGTATTTATTATTACTGTAATCGATAGTTATTTAATCGTCTAATAAATTTGATAAATTACATATTCTGCTTGAAAAGGAGAAGCAGATTATTTTGTTAGGTGCTGCACAGGGAAAGGGTTTAAATTAGATGGTATACTGTGCTGTAATTTATTTACTTATGTTGAACCTTACCTTTTATGTGTATTTATTATTACTGTAATCGATAGTTATTTAATCGTCTCCTAATAAATTTGACAAATTACATATTCTGCTTGAAAAGGAGAAGCAGATTATTTTGTTAGGTGCTGCACAGGGTAAGGGTTTAAATGAGATTGTATACTGTACTGTACTTTATTCACTTATGTTGAACCTTACCTTTTATGTGTATTTACTATTACTGTAATCGATAGTTATTTAATCGTCTCCTAATAAATTTGATAAATTACATATTCTGCTTGAAAAGGAGAAGCAGATTATTTTGTTAGGTGCTGCACAGGGTAAGGGTTTAAATGAGATGGTATACTGTGCTGTACTTTATTCAGTTATGTTGAACCTTATCTTTTATGTGTATTTATTATTACTGTAATCGATAGTTATTTGTCTCCTAATAAATTTGATAAATTACATATTCTGCTTGAAAAGGAGAAGCAGATTATTTTGTTAGGTGCTGCACAGGGTAAGGGTTTAAATGAGATGGTATACTGTACTGTACTTTATTCACTTATGTTGAACCTTACCTTTTATGTGTATTTATTATTACTGAAACCGATAACTTATTTCATTTCCTAATACATTTGATAAATTACATATTCTGCTTGAAAAGGAGAAGCAGATTATATTGTTAGGTGCTGCACAGGGTAAGGGTTTAAATGAGATCGTATACTGTACTGTACATTATTCACTTATGTTGAACCTTACCTTTTATGTGTATTTATTATTACTGTAACCGATAAGTTATTTTATTTCCTAATACATTTGATAAATTACATATTCTGCTTGAAAAGGAGAAGCAGATTATATTGTTAGGTGCTGCACAGGGTAAGGGTTTAAATGAGATGGTATACTGTACTGTACTTTATTCACTTATAATGAACCTTACCTTTTATGTGTATTTATTACTACTGCAATCAATAGTTATTTAATCTTCTCCTAATAAATTTGATAAATTACATATTCTGCTTGAAAAGGAGAAGCAGATTATTTTTTAGGTGCTGCACAGGGTAATGGTTTAAATGAGATGGTATACTGTACTGTACTTTATTCACTTATGTTGAACCTTACCTTTTATGTGTATTTATTATTATTGTAATTGATAGTTGTTTAATCTTCTAATAAATTTGATAAATTACATATTCTGCTGGAAAAGGAGAAGCAGATTATTTTGTTAGGTACTGCACAGGGTAAGGGTTTAAATGAGATGGTATACTGTACTGTACTTTATTCACTTATGTTGAACCTTACCTTTTATGTGTATTTATTATTACTGTAATCGATAGTTATTTAATCATCTCCTAATAAATTTGATAAATGACATATTCTGCATGAAAAGGAGAAGCAGATTATTTTGTTAGGTGCTGCACAGGGTAAGGGATTAAATGAGATGGTATACTGTACTGTACTTTATTCACTTATGTTGAACCTTACCTTTTATGTGTATTTATTATTACTGTAAGCAATATTTATTTAATCTTTTCCTAATAAATTTGATGTTACATATACTGCATGAAAATGAGAAGCAAATTATTTTGTTAGGTGCTGCACAGGGTAAGGGTTTAAATGAGATGGTATACTGTACTGTACTTCATTCATTTATGTTGAACCTTACCTTTTATGTGTATTTATTACTACCGTAATCAATAGTTATTTAATCTTCTCCTAATAAATTTGATAAATTACATATTCTGCTTGAAAAGGAGAAGCAGATTATTTTGTTAGGTGCTGCACAGGGCAAGGGTTTAAATGATACTGTATACTGTACTGTACTTTATTCACTTATGTCGAACCTTACCTTTTATGTGTATTTATTATTACTGTAATCAATAGTTATTTCATCTTCTCCTAATAAATTTAATAAATTACATATTCTGCATGAAAAGGAGAAGCAGATTATTTTGTTAGGTGCTGCACAGGGTAATGGTTTAAATGAGATTGTATACTGTACTGTACATTATTCACTTATGTTGAACCTTACCTTTTATGTGTATTTATTATTACTGTAATCGATAGTTATTTAATCGTTTAATAAATTTGATAAATTACATATTCTGCTTGAAATGGAGAAGCAGATTATTTTGTTAGGTGTTGCACAGGGAAAGGGTTTAAATTAGATGGTGTACTGTGCTGTAATTTATTTACTTATGTTGAACCTTACCTTTTATGTGTATTTATTATTACTGTAATCGATAGTTATTTAATCGTCTCCTAATAAATTTGACAAATTACATATTCTGCTTGAAAAGGAGAAGCAGATTATTTTGTTAGGTGCTGCACAGGGTAAGGGTTTAAATGAGATTGTATACTGTACTGTACTTTATTCACTTATGTTGAACCTTACCTTTTATGTGTATTTACTATTACTGTAATCGATAGTTATTTAATCGTCTCCTAATAAATTTGATAAATTACATATTCTGCTTGAAAAGGAGAAGCAGATTATTTTGTTAGGTGCTGCACAGGGTAAGGGTTTAAATGAGATGGTATACTGTGCTGTACTTTATTCAGTTATGTTGAACCTTATCTTTTATGTGTATTTATTATTACTGTAATCGATAGTTATTTAATTGTCTCCTAATAAATTTGATAAATTACATATTCTGCTTGAAAAGGAGAAGCAGATTATTTTGTTAGGTGCTGCACAGGGTAAGGGTTTAAATGAGATGGTATACTGTACTGTACTTTATTCACTTATGTTGAACCTTACCTTTTATGTGTATTTATTATTACTGTAACCGATAAGTTATTTCATTTCCTAATACATTTGATAAATTACATATTCTGCTTGAAAAGGAGAAGCAGATTATATTGTTAGGTGCTGCACAGGGTAAGGGTTTAAATGAGATGGTATACTGTACTGTACTTTATTCACTTATAATGAACCTTACCTTTTATGTGTATTTATTACTACTGCAATCAATAGTTATTTAATCTTCTCCTAATAAATTTGATAAATTACATATTCTGCTTGAAAAGGAGAAGCAGATTATTTTGTTAGGTGCTGCACAGGGTAAGGGTTTAAATGAGATGGTATACTGTACTGTACTTTATTCACTTATGTTGAACCTTACCTTTTATGTGTATTTATTATTACTGAAACCGATAACTTATTTCATTTCCTAATACATTTGATAAATTACATATTCTGCTTGAAAAGGAGAAGCAGATTATATTGTTAGGTGCTGCACAGGGTAAGGGTTTAAATGAGATCGTATACTGTACTGTACATTATTCACTTATGTTGAACCTTACTTTTTATGTGTATTTATTATTACTGTAACCGATAAGTTATTTTATTTCCTAATACATTTGATAAATTACATATTCTGCTTAGGTTCATAGGTTCATAGGTTAGTACTAGGCTAACTGCCCTTGCGAGCCATTTTAAGCCTAGCCAATTATCCCTTGTGAGATTCAAACCCTGCACCTTGTGTTTGTAAGGCAAACACCTTAACCATTAGGCCACCCTCCCACCTAAGAAAAATAAATTCCCACTGTCAGTCTCGAACCCAGGACCTTGGTAACATTAGTCTGTATGACCTACCACTAAGCCATGCCTGCTTGAAAAGGAGAAGCAGATTATATTGTTAGGTGCTGCACAGGGTAAGGGTTTAAATGAGATGGTATACTGTACTGTACTTTATTCACTTATAATGAACCTTACCTTTTATGTGTATTTATTACTACTGCAATAAATAGTTATTTAATCTTCTCCTAATAAATTTGATAAATTACATATTCTGCTTGAAAAGGAGAAGCAGATTATTTTTTAGGTGCTGCACAGGGTAATGGTTTAAATGAGATGGTATACTGTACTGTACTTTATTCACTTATGTTGAACCTTACCTTTTATGTGTATTTATTATTATTGTAATTGATAGTTATTTAATCTTCTAATAAATTTGATAAATTACATATTCTGCTGGAAAAGGAGAAGCAGATTATTTTGTTAGGTACTGCACAGGGTAAGGGTTTAAATGAGATGGTATACTGTACTGTACTTTATTCACTTATGTTGAACCTTACCTTTTATGTGTATTTATTATTACCGTAATCGATAGTTATTTAATCATCTCCTAATAAATTTGATAAATGACATATTCTGCATGAAAAGGAGAAGCAGATTATTTTGTTAGGTGCTGCACAGGGTAAGGGATTAAATGAGATGGTATACTGTACTGTACTTTATTCACTTATGTTGAACCTTACCTTTTATGTGTATTTATTATTACTGTAAGCAATATTTATTTAATCTTTTCCTAATAAATTTGATGTTACATATTCTGCATGAAAATGAGAAGCAAATTATTTTGTTAGGTGCTGCACAGGGTAAGGGTTTAAATGAGATGGTATACTGTACTGTACTTCATTCATTTATGTTGAACCTTACCTCTTATGTGTATTTATTACTACTGTAATCAATAGTTATTTAATCTTCTCCTAATAAATTTGATAAATTACATATTCTGCTTGAAAAGGAGAAGCAGATTATTTTGTTAGGTGCTGCACAGGGCAAGGGTTTAAATGATACTGTATACTGTACTGTACTTTATTCACTTATGTCGAACCTTACCTTTTATGTGTATTTATTATTACTGTAATCAATAGTTATTTCATCTTCTCCTAATAAATTTAATAAATTACATATTCTGCATGAAAAGGAGAAGCAGATTATTTTGTTAGGTGCTGCACAGGGTAAGGGTTTAAATGAGATTGTATACTGTACTGTACATTATTCACTTATGTTGAACCTTACCTTTTATGTGTATTTATTATTACTGTAATTGATAGTTATTTAATCTTCTAATAAATTTGATAAATTACATATTCTGCTTGAAAAGGAGAAGCAGATTATTTTGTTAGGTGCTGCACAGGGAAAGGGTTTAAATGAGATGGTATACTGTGCTGTACTTTATTTACTTATGTTGAACCTTACCTTTTATGTGTATTTATTATTACTTTAATCGATAGTTATTTAATCGTCTCCTAATAAATTTGATAAATTACATATTCTGCTTGAAAAGGAGAAGCAGATTATTTTGTTAGGTGCTGCACAGGGGAAGGGTTTAAATGAGATGGTATACTGTACTGTACTTTATTCACTTATGTTGAACCTTACCTTTTATGGGTATTTATTATTACTGTAATCAATATTTATTTAATCTTCTCCTAATAAATTTGATAAGTTACATATTCTGCATGAAAACGAGAAGCAGATTATTTTGTTAGGTGCTGCACAGGGTAAGGGTTTAAATGAGATCGTATACTGTACTGTACATTATTCACTTATGTTGAACCTTACCTTTTATGTGTATTTATTATTACTGTAACCGATAAGTTATTTCATTTCCTAATAAATTTGATAAATTACATATTCTGCTTGAAAAGGAGAAGCAGATTATATTGTTAGGTGCTGCACAGGGTAAAGGTTTAAATGAGATGGTATACTGTACTGTACTTTATTCACTTATAATGAACCTTACCTTTTATGTGTATTTATTACTACTGCAATCAATAGTTATTTAATCTACTCCTAATAAATTTGATAAATTACATATTCTGCTTGAAAAGGAGAAGCAGATTATTTTTTAGGTGCTGCACAGGGTAAGGGTTTAAATGAGATGGTATACTGTATTGTACTTTATTCACTTATGTTGAACCTTACCTTTTATGTGTATTTATTATTATTGTAATTGATAGTTATGTAATCTTCTAATAAATTTGATAAATTACATATTCTGCTTGAAAAGGAGAAGCAGATTATTTTGTTAGGTACTGCACAGGGTAAGGGTTTAAATGAGATGGTATACTGTACTGTACTTTATTCACTTATGTTGAACATTACATTTTATGTGTATTTATTGTTACTGTAATCGATAGTTATTTAATCATCTCCTAATAAATTTGATAAATGACATATTCTGCATGAAAAGGAGAAGCAGATTATTTTGTTAGGTACTGCACAGGGTAAGGGTTTAAATGAGATGGTATACTGTACTGTACTTTATTCACTTATGTTGAACCTTACATTTTATGTGTATTTATTATTACTGTAATCGATAGTTATTTAATCATCTCCTAATAAATTTGATAAATGACATATTCTGCATGAAAAGGAGAAGCAGATTATTTTGTTAGGTGCTGCACAGGGTAAGGGTTTAAATGAGATGGTATACTGTACTGTACTTTACTGACTTATGTTGAACCTTACCTTTTATGTGTATTTATTATTTCTGTAATCGATAGTTATTTCATCTTCTCCTAATAAATTTGATAAATTAATTACATATTATGCATGAAAAGGAGAAGTAAATTATTTTGTTAGGTGCTGCACAGGGTAAGGGTTTAAGTGAGGTGGTATACTGTACTCTACTTTATTCACTTATGTTGAACCTTACCTTTTATGTTCATAGGTTGGTACTAGGCTATCGGCCCTAGGGCTTATACAAACCTAGCCATAGCAATTCCCTGGCTATTTCTTCCCACACTATTTACTTCCCTGGACCCCTGTTTAGCAGGGTGACTGACATGATCCCCAGGGTGAATTTCCTTTCTCCCATCCAATCATCAAGGTTCCTTTTGAAGAAGGCCAAAGAGGCGCTCTGCTTGACATGTATGGGCAGTCTATTGCAGAGTCTGGGGAGTCTCTGGGTCAGGAACCTGTCCCTCCAGCATGTTTTGTTTATTGTGATGACAAGATTTAGATCCCTGGAGCATGTGGCTCTGAGGGATTGGGATTTCTTTAAGTGTAACATGTCCAACAGCTCTGGGTTTGACATGGCCTTGTATGTTAAGCAGAGATCACCTCAGAGTACATGATTTGCGACAGAGTATAGCTGGAATTTTTTAAGGCGGTCAGCATAGGGCATCTGCTTTAGAACTGTGATTCTTTTAGTGAGGTATTTCTGCGGCCTTTCCAGTTGTTGCCGATGTCTTGAGAGGTACATACCAAATGGGGCATTGTATTTTATAATGGGTCTAATGAGGGATGAGTATGACGCATGAAAAGGAGAAGCAGATTATTTTGTTAGGTGCTGCACGGGGTAAGGGTTTAAATGAGATGGTATACTATACTGTACTTTAGTCACTTATGTTGAACCTTGCCTTTTATGTGTATTTATTATTACTGTAATTGATAGTTATTTCATCTTCTCCTAATAAATTTGATAAATTACATATTCTGCATGAAAAGGAGAAGCAGATTATTTTGTTAGGTGCTGCACAGGGTAAGGGTTTAAATGAGATGGTATACTGTACTGTACTTTATTCACTTATGTTGAACCTTACCTTTTATGTGTATTTATTATTACTGTAATCAATATTTATTTAATCTTCTCCTAATAAATTTGATGTTACACATTCTGCATGAAAACGAGAAGCAGATTATTTTGTTAGGTGCTGCACAGGGTAAGGGTTTAAATGAGATTGTATACTGTACTGTACATTATTCACTGATGTTGAACTTACCTTTTATGTGTATTTATTATTACTGTAATTGATAGTTATTTAATCTTCTAATAAATTTGATAAATTACATATTCTGCTTGAAAAGGAGAAGCAGATTATTTTGTTAGGTACTGCACAGGGAAAGGGTTTAAATGAGATGGTATACTGTGCTGTACTTTATTTACTTATGTTGAACCTTACCTTTTATGTGTATTTATTATTACTGTAATCGATAGTTATTTAATCGTCTCCTAATAAATTTGATAAATTACATATTCTGCTTGAAAAGGAGAAGCAGATTATTTTGTTAGGTGCTGCACAGGGGAAGGGTTTAAATGAGATGGTATACTGTGCTGTACTTTATTCAGTTATGTTGAATCTTATCTTTTATGTGTATTTATTATTACTGTAATCAATAGTTATTTAATTGTCTCCTAATAAATTTGATAAATTACATAATCTGCTTGAAAAGGAGAAGCAGATTATTTTGTTAGGTGCTGCACAGGGTAAGAGGTTAAATGAGATGGTATACTGTACTGTACTTTATTCACTTATGTTGAACCTTACATTTTATGTGTATTTATTATTACTGTAATCAATATTTATTTAATCTTCTCCTAATAAATTTGATAAGTTACATATTCTGCATGAAAACGAAAAGCAGACTATTTTGTTAGGTGCTGCTCAGGGTAAGGGTTTAAATGAGATTGTATACTGTACTGTACATTATTCACTTATGTTGAACTTACCTTTTATGTGTATTTATTATTACTGTAATCGATAGTTATTTAATCGTCTAATAAATTTGATAAATTACATATTCTGCTTGAAAAGGAGAAGCAGGTTATTTTGTTAGGTGCTGCACAGGGAAAGGGTTTAAATGAGATGGTATACTGTGCTGTAATTTATTTACTTATGTTGAACCTTACCTTTTATGTGTATTTATTATTACTGTAATCGATAGTTATTTAATCGTCTCCTAATAAATTTGACAAATTACATATTCTGCTTGAAAAGGAGAAGCAGATTATTTTGTTAGGTGCTGCACAGGGTAAAGGTTTAAATGAGATTGTATACTGTACTGTACTTTATTCACTTATGTTGAACCTTACCTTTTATGTGTATTTACTATTACTGTAATCTATAGTTATTTAATCGTCTCCTAATAAATTTGATAAATTACATATTCTGCTTGAAAAGGAGAAGCAGATTATTTTGTTAGGTGCTGCACAGGGTAAGGGTTTAAATGAGATGGTATACTGTGCTGTACTTTATTCAGTTATGTTGAACTTTATCTTTTATGTGTATTTATTATTACTGTAATTAATAGTTATTTAATTGTCTCCTAATAAATTTGATAAAGTACATATTCTGCTTGAAAAGGAGAAGCAGATTATTTTGTTAGGTGCTGCACAGGGTAAGGGTTTAAATGAGATGGTATACTGTACTGTACTTTATTCACTTATGTTGAACCTTACCTTTTATGTGTATTTATTATTACTGTAATCAATATTTATTTAATCTTCTCCTAATAAATTTGATAAGTTACATATTCTGCATGAAAACGAGAAGCAGATTATTTTGTTAGGTGCTGCACAGGGTAAGGGTTTAAATGAGATCGTATACTGTACTGTACATTATTCACTTATGTTGAACCTTATCTTTTATGTGTATTTATTATTACTGTGACCGATAAGTTATTTCATTTCCTAATAAATTTGATAAATTACATATTCTGCTTGAAAAGGAGAAGCAGATTATATTGTTAGGTGCTGCACAGGGTAAGGGTTTAAATGAGATGGTATACTGTACTGTACTTTATTCACTTATAATGAACCTTACCTTTTATGTGTATTTATTACTACTGCAATCAATAGTTATTTAATCTTCTCCTAATAAATTTGATAAATTACATATTCTGCTTGAAAAGGAGAAGCAGATTATTTTTTAGGTGCTGCACAGGGTAAGGGTTTAAATGAGATGGCATACTGTATTGTACTTTATTCACTTATGTTGAACCTTACCTTTTATGTGTATTTACTATTACTGTAATCGATAGTTATTTAATTGTCTCCTAATCAATTTGACAAATTACATATTCTGCTTGAAAAGGAGAAGCAGATTATTTTGTTAGGTGCTGCACAGGGTAAGGGTTTAAATGAGATTGTATGCTGTACTGTACTTTATTCACTTATGTTGAACCTTACCTTTTATGTGTATTTACTATTACTGTAATCGATAGTTATTTAATCGTCTCCTAATAAATTTGATAAATTACATATTCTGCTTGAAAAGGAGAAGCAGATTATTTTGTTAGGTGCTGCACAGGGTAAGGGTTTAAATGAGATTGTATACTGTACTGTACTTTATTCACTTATGTTGAACCTTACCTTTTATGTGTATTTATTATTACTGTAATCAATATTTATTTAATCTTCTCCTAATAAATTTGATAAGTTACATATTCTGCATGGAAACGAGAAGCAGATTATTTTGTTAGGTGCTGCACAGGGTAAGGGTTTAAATGAGATTGTATACTGTACTGTACATTATTCACTTATGTTGAACCTTACCTTTTATGTGTATTTATTATTACTGTAACCGATAAGTTATTTCATTTCCTAATAAATTTGATAAATTACATATTCTGCTTGAAAAGGAGAAGCAGATTATATTGTTAGGTGCTGCACAGGGTAAGGGTTTAAATGAGATGGTATACTGTACTGTACTTTATTCACTTATAATGAACCTTACCTTTTATGTGTATTTATTATTACTGCAATCAATAGTTATTTAATCTTCTCCTAATAAATTTGATAAATTACATATTCTGCTTGAAAAGGTGAAGCAGATTATTTTTTAGGTGCTGCACAGGGTAAGGGTTTAAATGAGATGGTATACTGTATTGTACTTTATTCACTTATGTTGAACCTTACCTTTTATGTGTATTTATTATTATTGTAATTGATAGTTATGTAATCTTCTAATAAATTTGATAAATTACATATTCTGCTTGAAAAGGAGAAGCAGATTATTTTGTTAGGTACTGCACAGGGTAAGGGTTTAAATGAGATGGTATACTGTACTGTACTTTATTCACTTATGTTGAACCTTACATTTTATGTTCATATGTTGGTACTAGGCTATCAGTCCTAGGGCTTATACAAACCTAGCCATAGCAATTCCCTGGCTATTTCTTCCCACACTATTTACTTCCCTGGACCCCTGTTTAGCAGGGCGACTGACGTGATCCCCAGGGTGAATTTCCTTTCTCCCATCCAATCATCAAGGTTCCTTTTGAAGAAGGCCAAAGAGGTGCTCTGCTTGACATGTATGGGCAGTCTATTGCAGAGTCTGGGGAGTCTCTGGGTCAGGAACCTGTCCCTCCAGCATGTTTTGTTTATTGTGATGACAAGATTTAGATCCCTGGAGCATGTGGCTCTGAGGGATTGGGATTTCTTTTAGTGTAGCATGTCCAACAGCTCTGGGTTTGACATGGCCTTGTATGTTAAGCAGAGATCACCTCGGAGTAGATGATTTGCGACAGAGTATAGCTGGAATTTTTTAAGGCGGTCAGCATAGGGCATCTGCTTTAGACTTGTGATTCTTTTAGTGAGGTATTTCTGCGGCCTTTCCAGTTGTTGCCGATGTCTTGAGAGGTACATACCAAATGGGGCATTGTATTTTATAATGGGTCTAATGAGGGATGAGTATGACGCATGAAAAGGAAAAGCAGATTATTTTGTTAGGTGCTGCACCGGGTAAGGATTTAAATGAGATGGTATACTGTACTGTACTTTAGTCACTTATGTTGAACCTTACCTTTTATGTGTATTTATTATTACTGTAATTGATAGTTATTTCATCTTATCCTAATAAATTTGATAAATTACATATTCTGCATGAAAAGGAGAAGCAGATTATTTTGTTAGATGCTGCACAGTGTAAGGGTTTAAATGAGATTGCATGCTTTACTGCACTTTATTCACTTTTATTTTGAACCTTATCTTTTATGTGTATTTATTATTACTGGATTCTGTATTTGTATATATTTTGGTTAAGTATAAGAAATTGATATTTACATACTGTGTCAAAATATTGTTATACATGTCTATTCTTTTAAATATTTGTGTGTTTAGCTGTCTTCTCAACATTTTGGATTTAAATTTTAGTGTAGCATTAAGCTTGTATGCAGTGACAAATCTCTTTGTAGGAGGGAAACCTAGTTTGTTGCTTATATTCTTCTGGAGGTGGTCTATTAAATAAATTTCAGTTTCATATATGGTGCTGTGTTCTTTCATTTTGGATACATTTTTTTTCACGTGCACTTGGCTTTGCTTTGGGTAATGTATACATACGGGTACACACACACACACACACACACACACACACATATGTGAGAGGTTAAGATGGTGGAAGATGACAGGAGAAAAGTAGGGTTAAAAATAAATAGACGAGGGAGTATTAAGAGGAGTTGGTTTAGGTCCTGGGTCGTCACATGATGTAGTTACAGGTCTATGTTATGGTTAGATTGTTTAATTTTCATTGAATTTTTGTGTTACTTTCTGTCCGAAGGTCAGAA
The DNA here is from genome assembly GCF_019279795.1 of Protopterus annectens. Lineage (NCBI taxonomy): Eukaryota > Metazoa > Chordata > Ceratodontiformes > Protopteridae > Protopterus > Protopterus annectens. The sequence goes on from NC_056732.1 coordinate 1,870,611,673, forward strand.
GTGAAAGCATTCTAGGGTTTAACTACACGGACACTATAAAGTGAGTCGCTGTAGTTGTTTGGTATTGTGGTATTTGTGGTAAATTTGGTGGTTGCTATTTGGTTTGAGGGTTTAAGATATGAGGTCCTTTCTATGTAAATGCTTTGTGTGGAAGTGATTTAGAGAAGGACATGTATAGCTGATTATATTTTGTGCACAGTAGCAATTTAACTGTTGTTCTGGGTGCATTGAAGTTCTGCCCATTTAATATCCCGGGAGATAGATAGTAGTGACATTTATTTGGCAGGCTTTTTGCAAATATTTCTATTTTATTATCATTTTTTTCTAATTTGTTAAGGTGATTTTTTGGAAGGTTAGTTAGACTACATGTTGCATACAGCAGGCTTTGTTATAGGGGAATTTGGCCTGTACGGATCCTTTATTCCTGTGTAAGGTATGGCTATATTTTGTACAGTGTCCTGAGTTTGAAATGTTCCAGCTGTAGGAACAACAGAAAAGGGTGGTATTTCTTCATCACAAGGATATTTGGCCATGAAATGGGGATATATATAAATTACAGTATAAACGTAATGATATTAGAGATTGCTGGGGAATTGGGGTCGGGAGGGGGAGCAAAGCAGGACACACTGGCCTTGTTAGTGGAAGTTAATAAGTCTGCACATGTGCAGAAAAGAGACTTCTTGGTCATAGTGGATGCAGGTAAACTATTATATAGCAATAAGATCTATTGAAAGAGGTCTTGTGAATAAGAGGGGCTAATACTGTCGGTATTTAAACACACGTGGGTCACCAGAGTACTATGCACAAAACAGATAAACTGACACCATCCCCTTCATGCAGCTGCAGGTTGAAGTGCCAAGCTTGGCATGCCTATGATGACTACAAGGCAGTGGTGTGGAACTGGTGTGGGAATGCACAAAGGCAGCCTTCAGCTTCTTGTTAATGAGTGATGTTGGGGTTCTTGGTGTACAGTTCCCTATGAAGGATTGGAATAGTCACTGATGAATGATTTATACAGCAAGCATTTTTGGCCTTGGTCGGGATAGGATAGGATCCTGCCTGTGAAGATTGGAGGAAGATGGGGGAAGGCTGCCAGCCTAGTCAAATAGAATTTGATACATAATTCTATCAATTGTATAAATAAATGTAAAATACAGGCTTGTGTTTTTAAATGAAAGAAAACACTGTAAAAGGTGAACTTCAAGATTACTGTAAGGAAAACCAAGCCAGGCATTTCAAATGTGTCTTTTGAAACTGAAAAGATCTTATGAATCTCTTTGATGTTTACAAGTTGGCTACAGTGAGTCTGGATGAGGGTTTCAGGCCCACTGTTTTAAGATTAAAATAAAGGGCCAGAATTTGCTTGTGGAAGGTGCTTTATTGCTCTGGTTTCTGCTAGAGTGTATATGTGAAATGCCTTTTATTGTTGTAGTCTCCTGAGCAGGTGTTAGCTTGCTAAATAATGCAGTTTGTGGCCTGGGAACTCCAGACTAAGTGTCAAAATGATGTAATTTGGGAGGGCCTTAGAGAGCTATTGGTTGGTGTTTAAAAACTATTGTTGAGTGAGAGACAAGAGAGCATGTTGATCTTGGACATCTAACCCAGCACTGCTTATGCTTTATGCATGTAAGTAGGATTATAGCACTGTGAGTTCTCTTAGGAATAGTTAAACGTAGAAGAAAGTTAGAGTAAGTATTTTTCTTTGAAATCAGATCTTTCCTACGATATTGCTTTAAATTTCTGTGTGACCTCTGAACTTGAGTAGATATCTCTGTGGTGTAGTAGTATTGTCTTATGTTTTAATTATTTATTTTTAAATATTTTCAAACATTTACCTGTGGCTGGTTTATGTAGAGATAATTTAACCTCTAAAGTACATTACATATTTACAGATTTTACTGTCTATGTCACTCCAAATTAAGCCTTGACTGTTTAGTCATACTATCATTGGATATTAATATTGCACAGTAATAATTGGACACCCTTTTAGGGGCCTTTTAGTAGTTGATAATTATTACCTGGGTGGTGGCAGGAATTACTACTGTATGGTCTGGGTAATAGGGGCACAGCTGGAGAACCTGTGCCAGCCTTTTCCCAGGAGGGTCTGTGTGGTTGTATAACCTCTTTTCAAAGTGTGTGTGTGTTGTGTCAGCTACTTGGGCAGGGACACGAAGCACTGCTTGGCCAGAGAAGAGGTTTTAGCTTACCCAGCTAGGCCAAGACCTGGACCCTATAACTGTGCCAGTGGGAAGTCTTATTGGGGACCTGGTGAGCAAGGAAGCAGCCAGCCCCAGACTGACTGTGATCTCTGTGTGCACTTAAGGGAAATTGTACTTTACTGTGTGTATTAATTATCCTTTCCTCTTATAGGAGATGACCTCCCTGGTGCTAGTGGTGAGGGTTGATGCTCCTTGATTGCTGGGCCAGGGCATGGTCATCACATATTGGTGGCAGTGGTTGGGATATCCTATCATATATTGGTTTGCTGTGGTGGGATCCACATCACATATTGATTAGTTGGCAAATGCTAATTGGCTTGTAGTCGTGTGGGTAGAGCGAATTCCTGTAGCTTATGTACAGTGATCTCTAAATGTGTTTTGTACTCTAAAACAGCCACGCAGTGTATATTCAGAGTTCAGATCACAATTGTTTTATTTCTTTGCTAGCTTAGTGTTAGTCAGGGTGAGCAGGCAGCATGTCAGCAGAGGAGTATGGAAAGCTGACAAGGAGCCAGCTGGTGGAGATGTGCCAGGCTAGGAGACTGGTGCACGGAAACATGACTAAGGCAGTCCTGATTGCAGCCTTGGTTACAGCTGCATCAGAAAACAGCAACCAGGAGAATGGACAGTTCAACCTTTCTGCAGTGGACTTAAAAATCCAGTTGGAGCTAAAGAGACTTGAATTGGAGGCCAGACATATGGAACTAGAAGCAGCTGATAAAATCAGGAGTCTACAAGCTGAGGAAAATAAACAGCAGAGGGGGCATGAGAGGGAAATGCTGACTCTTCGCCAGAGTCATGGAGGTAATGGGGAAGGGAGTAACTGGACCCCAGAAGCACAAAAGGTCAATAAATTTCTTCCACATTTTAAAGAGGGAGATAATTTTGATAGCTTCATTCATATGTTTGAGCGGGTATGTAAACAGTATGAAGTTGACCAAGGGCTCTGGGTACGGTTCCTGATCACCTTACTCCATGTTAGAGCTGTAACGTCTTTAGCAAAAATGCATGACACTGACTGTTCTGATTATACTGCTGTAAAAAGACACTTGTTGGAATGTTTTAAGCTAACACCTGAAATGTATAGGAAAATGTTTCGTGAGCATAGACGCAATGAAAATGTTTGTGAATATATTGCTGAACTGAGCACTTATTTTCATAGCTGGGTGAGTGGATGTCAGGTCACCACTTTTGAAGGGCTGGCCGAGCTTTTGGTAAGAGAACAAGCCCTTAGCACTTTGCCTGAGGACATGAGGATCTGGTTAGCTGATAGACAGTGTGCTACTTCAGAGGAGTTGGTGAAGAAGGGAGATGTATACTTAGCAAGCAGGGCAGCCCTGCACAGGAAAGGGACCCCCAGTACTGCTCATGGGACTAAAGAACCCCATAGTGGGTAGCATAGACTGCCCCAACAGAATCTCCCAGTAGCAGGGGAAGCCACTAGTCCAGGTACATGTCCAGGAGCTAGGGTTAAATGGTTTGAATGCAACCAGTGGGGCCATGTGGCATACAGATGTCTATGGAGGCAAGGTGGGGAACCAAAGGTGAGGCAGCCAGTAAGTGGGAAAGAAAAAATGCCAACAGTGGGGTGTCCTGAGACAACAGGGGTATGGAACTACCATCCTGCAGATGTTCTGAGAGGGAAAGATTTGGATGAGGCAGTACTATGTACTTATGCAGTTACATGCAGTGAGGCTAGGAGACAAGCATGTGGGTCTGGTAGCCTGAGGGAGACCCAGACAGACTGCATACTTGCAGCCAGGACTGCTGAGGTGGTTACTTCAGGGAGTGAGCTATGCTGTAAGAGTGAGACTGAATGTGAGTCACAGCTGCTTGTGGGTACTGATGATCCCTTGGACAGGGTAACTGCAAAGGTAGAGGTGAGCAGTAGAACCCAGACTGACAGTGAGGCACCGCTGTCAGAGGATGCCAGACTTCCTGTGGAAGGGGAGCTGGGAAGGGTTATAAGGAGAGACGTGAGACAGGCTCAGCTCTAAGACCCTACATTGCAAGGCCTGAGGCAGGTAACTAGGGAGGCACCTGATTCTCAAGGGAAGGGAAGATCTGTATACTGGAACCAAGGGTTACTGTACAGAGAGTGGACCCCTGAGGGAGGGCTAGAAGGTGAGAGAATACAGCAGTTGGCAGTGCCTATTGCTTACCATCTGGTGCTTCTAGCCATAGCCCATGATATTCCCTTTGCAGGTCATATGGGCATAAAATGTACAAAGAGGCGTATTATGCAAAATTTCTATTGGCCTGGAATTTCCAGAGATGTAACAGGGTACTACAGGACCTGTGAGCAGTACCAAAAGGTAGGCAAGGCAGGAGACAAGGTGAGAATTCCTTTGATGCCTTTGCCTGTGATTGAGAGCCATTTCAGAGGATAGCTATGGATATTGTGGGTCCTCTGAGTACCCCAAGTTCCACAGGGAAAATGTATATCCTAGTGACTGTAAATTATGCTACACAAAACGATGAGGCAGTGGCTTTGTCCTCCATTGAGTCAGAGAAGGTTGAAAATGCTTTGGTAGAGATTTTCAGCAGGGTGGGTTTCTCAAAAGAAATACAGACTGACCGGGGTGCCACAGACCTGCTGGCTTGTCTGTGGAAGACCTGTGGGGTGAAGCACATGAAGACCACCCCCTACCATCCCCAGACTAATGGTGTTGTTGAGAGGTTAAACTCTACAATCAGGTCCATGCTACGGACATTTGCAGATCAGTTTAAGAGGGAGTGGGACAAATAATTGCCCCATCTGTTGTTTGCTTACAGAGAGGTTCCCCAGGAATCCACAGGTTTCTCACCCTTTGAGTTGCTGTATGGGCATAGGGTGAGGGGACCTCTAGATTTAATTCGAGATGCATGGGAAGGTGAGTGCGAGTCTCACAAGGAGTCTGTTGTGGCATACGTTCTAACCCTCAGGACAAGGCTCTGGGAACTCATGGGCTTGGCCCAGGAGAATCTGGCAGAAGCCCAACAACAGAAAAAGGTGTGGTATGACAGGAATGCTCGAGCTAGGGAATATGCTGTAGGGCAGCAGGTAATGGTTCTCATTTCTGTCAGACACAACAAGCTACAAGCAGCTTGGGAAGGACTCTACAAGGTGGTAAGAAAGGTAAGTGATGTTAACTACATGGTGGAACTGCTAGGCAGAAGGCAGGGGCACAAATTGTACCATGTTAACATGATGAAACCTTACCATGATAGGGAGGCCCTTGTGCTGAGCATTTGCAGTGTACTGCAGGAGGAGTCTGAGAGAGATCTTGTGACTGATCTCCTCAGTGAGGCTGGGGCTGACACCTCTGTGGACGGGGTAACAATGTCCCAGCAGCTATCTCCTACCCAGGTTCGAGAAATCTGAGCAGTGTTGCAGGAGTTTGGGGGCATGTTCACTGGGAAACCAGGGAGCAGCCACCTGGTGCAGCACCAGGTGGATACAGGACCCCAAAGGTCTATCAGGCAGGCCCCTTATAGGGTGCCTGAGAGAGTCAAATAGACTCTGAGAGAAGAGGTACAGGAGATGTTGGAACTAGGGGTGATTCAGGAGTCCAACAGTCCCTGGGACTCCACAGTGGTACTGGTGCCAAAGAAGGATGGCAGCACCAGGTTCTGTGTGGATTACAGGAAATTAAATAGTCACACAGAGGCAGGTGCTTACCCCATGCCTAGGACAGATGAGGCCTTAGAGCAGATGGGTGGGGCTAAGTATCTTACAAGCATTGATCTTGCCGAGGGTTACTGACAGGTGCCTTTGACTCCCAGTGCTAGAGAGAAGTCAGCCTTTGTGACTCCTTTTGGCTTGTATGAGTTCACAAAGATGCCTTTCGGGACGAAGAATGCTCCAGCAACTTTCCAGAGGCTGGTAGATCATATCTTAGCAGGGGCAGGAGGGTTTGCCCTTGCTTACATGGATGATATTGCTACCTACAGCCATTCGTGGCAAGAGCACCTTCAGCATGTCAGGGAGATGCTGGGCAGACTACAGAGGGCAGGGTTGACCATTAAGCCGAGCAAATGTCAGGTGGGTATGGCAGAGGTCTCCTACCTAGGACATAGATTGGGGAGAGGTAAGATAACGCCAGAGCCTGCCAAAGTGGAAGCCATTCAGTCATGGCCTGCACCTGTTACCAAAAAGCAGGTGAGGGCATTTTTAGGGACAGCAGGGTACTACAAAAAGTTTGTTCCCAATTATAGTACCATAGCTGCTCCCCTCACATACCTGACAAGGAAGACCAGGCCAGATAAGGTAGTGTGGACCAGCATGTGAGCAGGCATTTCAGAAGCTTAAGGAAGCTTTCGGCGGACCCCCTGTGTTAGCCAGTCCAGACTATAGCAAAGAATTTGTTGTGCAGGTGGATACTTCAAACTATGGGGTGGGGGGGCTATACTTAGCCAGATTTCTTCAGAGGGAGAAGAGCACCCAGTGGTTTATCTCAGTCATAGGCTCCAACCCAGGGAGGAATGCTATGCAGCGGTAAAAAAGGAATGTCTAGCCATAGTGTGGGCACTACAAAAACTTAAGCCTTATCTGTATGGAAGAAAATTCACTGTGATGACAGATCACAACCCCCTAACATGGTTAAACAGAGCCAGTCAGCAAAATGCCAGGTTGCTGAGATGGAGTCTGGGGTTGCAGGCATATGATATGTCAGTGCAGCACTGCAGTGTGAGTAGCAATGCCAATGCAGATGGGCTTTCAAGACAGGGAATGGGGTGAGGTACACTCAGATAGACCTGAGACTCTCAAGCGATGTTTCTCAAGGAGCACTTGAAAAACTTGCTTGAGTTCCCCAGGGGGGAAGAGATGTGAAGATTGGAGGAAGATGGGCGAAGGCTGCCAGCCTAGTCAAATAGAATTTGATACATAATTCTATCAATTGAATAAATAAATGTAAAATACAGGCTTTTGTTTTTAAATGAAAGAAAACACTGTAAAATGTGAACTTCAAGATTGTTGCAACATCTGCTGTAAGGAAAACCAAGCCAAGCATTTTAAATGTGTCTTTTAAAGCTGAAAAGATCGTATAAATCTCCTTGATGTTTACAAGTCAGCTCCAGTGAGTCTGGATGAAGGTTTCAGGCCCATTGTTTTAAGGTTAAAGTTAAGGGCCAGAATTTACATGTGGAAGGTGCTTTATTGCTCTGGTTTCTGCTAGAGTGTATATGTGAAATGCCTTATATTGTTGTAGTCTCCTGAGCAGGTGTTAGCTTGTTAAATAATGCAGTTTGTGGCCTGGGAACTCCAGACTTAGTGTCAAAATAATGTAATTTGTGAGGGCCTTAGAGAGCTGTTGGTTAGTGTTTGAAA
>NC_056732.1:1870619702-1870674091 GCF_019279795.1 Protopterus annectens
TAGTCTTACGCTAAAGATTAGGTTTGTATGGCTTTGGGTGACTGATGGGAACTGTTCTGTTGCTGATGCTGTTAAGTTCACGTCAAGGAAAAACCTTTTACTGGAAAGAAAAAATGGGGGAATAACTCTTTCCTCAATAACTGATTTCTTAAAAGAGGTTTAAATTCTGCTGCAGTTTGTTACTTGCTGGACTTGGTAAAGAGGCACCACTCCTGAAGATGTAAGAAAGTTCTGCTCCCACCAAAATAGTGTGTTTGATATGCCACAACCGCAGTCCAATTCAATGGACTTGCAACATGATAAGTGACTTATTTTCCCTTAATGAACCTGTTTACTGCGGATGAAAACCTGTTACTAATGTATACACAAGAGACTACAAGTAGAAAATTATGTTTTAGTTGAAAGAAATGTTTTTTATGTGGTACTAAGAGCAATAACTGCATACATTCAAGGATTGCTATTCTGTGGTTCTACAATATCTTTGTGAGCCACTATCCTATGGTCCTTTGTACCCCTCCTTCAGAACTGAGCCCAGTTGTCTGGATCATGGATTTGGACTGAGTAGAAGAGGTGTGTGTTAGGGGATGAGATGTTCTTCCATAGTTTTTCACATGGCATACCTCTTAACTGTACACATTTGTGAACAATGTCGATGGTGCAGTGGTGCAGTGGTAGCGTTGTCATCAGTTCAATTCTCGGCTGGAGTGCCTTCTGTGTGGAGTCTGTATGTCCTGCCTGCATTCGTGTGGGTTTTCTCCAGGTACACTGGTTTCCTCTCACATTACAAAAACCTGCATCTGTAGCGTTTCACCCTGGGCCTCAGCTGAAAATTGGCTTTGTTCCAAGTCGGACTTTCCAGGTAAACAAATGTGAAATAAGTAAATTGTTTACTCATATTTATTGTGTGTGCCTTATAAATTTTTTGTTTTTGGTCAAATGACTGGAAAATCATTGAGGACAGCCATCAGGAAACTATGATGGACAGTTTGTCATACCTTTTTAACCTAGCCAAATTGGACCCACAAGCAAAATCTGTTAATCGATAAACTTTATAAATTTGTCACACCAAATTTTATACCTTTTCCCAATATCTGGGCTATTCTCACCCCCTGTATGTATTTGTTTGTCCAGATTTCTTAACTTAAGAGATATATTGCTGCAGGTCAGATATATAGTGTTTGAACTGGCAGAATGGATATAAGTCCTGCTGTTTGTCCAGATTTCTTAAATTAAGAGGTATAGCGCTGCGGGTCAGATATATAGTGTTTGAACTGGCAGAGTGGATATAAGTCCTACTGTTTGTCCAGATTTCTTAACTTAAGAGGTATAGTGCTGCGGGTCAGATATATAGTGTTTGAACTGGCAGAGTGGATAGAAGTCCTGCTGACCATTAATGTCGTGCTGGCTCTTTTTGGATGTCAGTGCTGCATATGGATATGTGGCTATCCTTGCATGGCATGTATCACATGGATAATGAAGCAGTATGGGATACTATAAAGTATGACAGTTGTGGAAGGGGTTACATTGGTGACCAAGAACATGGCTGAAAGTGGCCAAGGGTGCTGGCTTCATCGATGTTGTTGTATGAAGATAAATGAAATTAGGATGTGTTTATCATTTTAGGGCAAGTGATCCATTACAATTTGCAGCCTGTAAAGGTTCAACTTATGAAAGCAGGACTGGGATTTAATCATTGCCCTTTGTATTTTGTTTCATGACTGAATGTAATTGCTCAATGGGAGGGTCATACATCTGTCCTAGCCTTCCACTTAACTGGTTGGTATTGGCTACTGGAGCTTAACATGGGACAGGTAGGAATTATTTTGCAAAACATTGAGAACAGCTACAACAAGATCTGTGTTTCGGGTAGTTGTAGGGAGTAATTTGTTTCCATAGTCCCAGCTGCACACGTGCTATTCAATCAGCCATGTACAGTCGCCTGCGCTATTAAGTAATGAGTGCAAATGGGTATGAAGATGTACAGTTACAGACACTGAGCTAAGCAAGCTGGTGTGCAACGCATGAGTGAGTTGTAATACAAGAGATATCCTTGTAACATAAAGGAATAATCATCAGATGTGGCCATCAGTAGTCCACAGTCATTCTGTAGTTGTGCCATGTCCGATTTCAGCTACATATTTGTATGATGCATTCCTTTGGGATAGCATAATTTAACCACATGGTAGTTCGCTTGTTATGTGAACCAAAAACATGTTGCCGTTACATGTGATCCACTGACTGTTAAATTTCATACGATTGTAAGTGTGGATTCAGATTTCTTATTAACTATGATTTAGTATTGAAGTAACGGGATTGGCATGAGAGCACTGCATGACCATGTGAACACTAGAATTACTTGTAACATCAATAAGATTATTATACATGTCATGTGATACACAGCATAGCGATTCATAGGTGTTCACTAGGCTAATGACCACAAGGGCCTTTTGTAATCTTGGGCATGCATCCCAAATCTCTGACAAGTTCTGATATCCTTGCTGAATATAAGCAGGGGTTTGGGAGATAAAACATTAACACCCAGGGGCCTGGGAGATGAACCATTTACAGGTTGTCTGTGTCCATTAAAGGCATAGGTGCCAAATCAGGGATGAATTTTCTGTTCCCCATCCAATTGTCCACATTACACTTGAATTCAGTTAGGGTGGAAATATGCTTCACATGGATGCAGAACCTGTTACATAAACTGGGTAGTCTCTGGGATACATACCTGTCTCTCAAGCAGGTCATGTTTATATCATAGGCAAAGTTTAAGTCTTTAGAACGGGTAATTCTGGTACTATTTGTTGAGGATATGCAGGTGGTCCATCAGAGTGGGGTCTGACAGTGCCCTGTATGTCAGGCAGAGATCTCCCCTTAAAAGCCTGTATCAGACAGTATACAGGGATGATGTCTTCAGGTGGTGTGCATAGGACATTTTACTTACACCCTGCATTCTTTTAGTGCGGAAGCTCTGTGGACATTGCAATTCTTGGATATCCCTGTTTAAGTACATACCAGAGGGGGCACTGTACTCTGTGATAGGTCTGATGAATGTCGAATACAGTGGAGCAATGACTTCCTTGGACTTAGATGCCATACTGTTGTTTATAAGTTCAACAACATAGACCGATTTCCTCACTACTGCAGACACGTGATGGTCAAAGGCTAAATTACAACCTATGTGTGTCCCTAAGTCCCCGACTACTAGGTCAACTCTAAGGGGTGTGTTTTCAATGTGACAGTTACCAGGGGTGGATGACTTCCTAACGGATACTATTATGCATGTCTTGGCATTTAGTTTTAGTCCATGGCCCTGACACCAGTTGTTTGTCTGTATCAGCCCCTCATGAAGAACATTTGTGTCATTGTAGGAGTCAGTGACAGCTCCTACATTCCAATCATCTGCAAACTTAGTCAGCCAGAGACCACTGACATAGGCTTTGACTTCAGAGAACAAAATGCCAGAAAGGAGCGCTCTATGGACTGATCCCTGATGCACTCCAGTTGTGACTGGCCTCTATGTAAAGGTAGACTCCCCCAATTTAAACTTCCTGGGTCCTGCCTGGGAGCCAGTTTGCTATCCAATGGTTGACATAGAAGTTTGTACCTAACCTGCTCAGTTTATCAACAATGCCCAGGTAGGGCATTCTGTCAAATGCCTTGGCCAGGTCAAGGTAGGCAGTGTGAAACATTTTTTCCCTCATCCTTTGCTTTGGTTACCTTCTCAAAGAAGTCCACCGGGTAGAGTAGACGTGATCTCCCCTTGATGAAACCAAACTGAGTTGGGTCCAGTCTCTGGAGGTTGACTATATCTCTATTGATCATTCCCATGGCTTTATATATAAGACTAGTGAGACTTATGAGCCTGTAGTTTCCGGTGTGTGTAGATGGCCTACCTTTGTGGAGAGGGATGACAGTCACTGTTCTCCATTCATGTGGCACAAAGCCTGTTTGGAGGTTACAGTTAAATATTAGTTCATGCTATGTAAGGATACTGTCTGGGCCCACTGATAGTGTTCTTGGTCTAAGAGTATTAAGAACCTGTTTCCTAGTCATAGTAAAGGGAGTTATATTTGATGCTATTTCATGAAGGAAGGTTGAGGGGGAGAGAGGGGTAAAGTTGGAGCTGAATTTATCAGCCAGGATGTTTGCTTTATCTTCTGGCTCACTATAGGTGACTCAAATTACAATGAGTTCTGCGCTACACATCCTAATTTTTGCAATGATTTTGTTCCTTCTGTTTTACAGCCTACTGATTTTGTGATTCCCCCAGGGTGGCTTGTTTTTTAGGTTAGTTCTGTACTTCTTCCTAGTGGGTACAGCCACCTCTGTGCAGCTATTAACATGCTTGTACAGGGTTTCTGTGAACAGTTCTACATAGGCAGCAGTGTTCTCAGAGTTTATGTGGGCTAGAAATTTTACCAGGTTATCACTTAATAGCCAGATGTAAGCCCTAGAGTAGTTCCTGAATAATCCATATTTAGCAGGTGATTGTGGTGCTATTCTTACTTCAAAGAAGAGCATTTTCTGGTCTGAGACTACCAGGGAAGACATTACAGTAGGGTATTTGCAGCACTCTCCCCTATTAGGGTGGACTAGTTGGTGTAAAGACTACCTGGTCCAGGGAGTTTGTGTTTACAAAATCCAGGAATCTCTGTGCCTGTCTGTTTGGTGTCATATAGGATTCAGAGTTAAATATGGGGTAATTAAAGTCACCCATGATATATGGTATTGTGTTGGATGGTCACTGTTTCTAATAAGTTTAAATACATGGTATGGGTTTCCTGGGTCATAGACGGGGACCTATAGCTTGCAAGGAAGTGGTATTGGATTTTGCCTATGGTGACTGGAACATGGAGCAGCTCAGCTGCATTGACCTGTTTGATTACCCATAAAGTATATTTATTGTTGATGTAAATAGAGACACCTTCACCTTTAGTCCCTGCCTGTGAAGTAGCTGGTCTAAATGTGTGGAAGGCATTATAATCATGCACTGCTGGTGTGCTCTCCACAGCTTTAAACCATGTCTCAGTGACCCCACAGACATCAGCATTCTCTAGGGTGAAGAGACCTTCTAGGGAGTGGAGATTTTCTGTTTAGACTCATAGCATTGAGCAGTAATACTTTTAGATTTTATTGGTTTTGATTTGCTATGTTGGAAGTACATTCAGTTTGGCATGCCTAAAAAGGCACTATGGGGGAAGATAATGTTTTAGGTAATATTCAAAAACCTAGAGGGGAGAAGTGCAGACCATCCCTGGCAAAGCAGGATGGTCTGTTGACCACTTGATTCTATGCTGAGAAATATTGCATCCCCTTAGAATGGCACCAGAAACTAAGCCAGTTATTAAAGTCAATCATCTTTTGTTTGTATTGTGGCATCATCCTAGGAGAAGCTAAAATAGTGATCATTGCTAGGCTCATGGTAGCCTGAGACCCCAATTTTGAGAGCTTCATGATGTCTCTCTTCATATAGTCTAGGGCGGTAAGTCTCAGGTCATTTACTCCCACATGGACTGTGATTGAGTCATATTGGTACTTGTGGTCCAGTGACTTGAGTGCATGTGTAATGCGGCAGATCCTAGCCCCTGATAAGCAACTAACCATGACTTTCTCCTTAGTCTGGTGAGAGGGACATCAGTGTGTCTCATGATGGAGTCTCCAGTGACTAGAATGCTGGATTGTGTGGTGTCTTGCCTTATGGGCTTAGAGGTAGAGGCTCCATGATGTAATTCTATGTGTTGATGTGGGTGTTGTTTTGAAAGAGTGCATTCAGGGCTGCTGAGGGTATTTGTTTTATGTACTTCCTCTAGGAGGTCTTTGTGACTTACACAGGTTCCATTTAAGTGCCTCAGCATATGCAGGTCGATATGTTTGCTTTGAAGTGTGTGTGATGGGTGCAGCGTGTGTACTACTGAGAACCTTACTGACATTAGGAGTACTTGTATGTGAGCGTGCATACATGTCTCACATAGCAAATCAGTTTGTTGGAGAATGAACTGGTTATGGGCAGGGTGGGAAACTCAATCAAAAAGTATTCATACAGCTCACAGCTGATCTGTCCACACATCAAGAGGTCATAAAGACTATCATGTACCAATTTCACAATTGAATTGACCTGTTCTCTAGAAATAGCCTCATATACTTTATCATCTGACAGCATGTTGTTCATAGTGGTGGTATACTCTAAAGTATTCATAACAACCACTGCTCCTCCTTTGTCAGCTTGTTTAACAATGACATCTTCATTGCTCTTCAAAGAAACAATGGAACACTGCTCAGCTTTGCTAACATTGTAAAAACTGCATCTTTTCTTATTGTTATTTAACCTAAACCAATCATAAAAATCACTCTCACACATTCTCAGAAAGCTCTCCACGTTGTGTGGCATCATAGGTGTAAAGCTACTCTTGACCCTGAAAAAACTCTTTAAGGTGTTAGTGTCCAAAACATTACTGTCTTTGAAAAAAATCTTCAGAGAAACATTGCGACAAAACAGCCTCAAGTCTATTAGAATGTCACTTAAATAGCTGACTTGTGAGGGAATGAAGTTCAATCCTTTCTCTAGAAGGGACAAGTCCGATTCAGACAAGGTATAACTAGAAATATTGTGTACAAGGGAATGTAGTCTCTCATCTTCTGAGTGTGAGATCATAGAGTTCAGTTTCTTTGTCTCCTGTTGTTTGGAAAGTTTTCTACTGATCCCTTTCTTTTCCTTGGACCTCTGCTGCTTGACCGGCCTCGCCATCCTGACTGTTCCTTGACAGGAAAAGGTAAAAAATGATTACTTGTAGAGGACGAGTCCTTTGGTCTGGCACCTGCTGACAAAGGCATTTTAGCTGCCTGCTGGTTAGGAGGCGGAGTACTATAGTCCATATTATCCCCATTGACTAAGGTAGAAGTGGGATCGAGGAACACTGTTGGTGGATTAGTCATACTGTTAACTGAAGAGGAGGCAGGTTGAACAGGAAAAGAACCTGTATGGAGACTATCTGTAGGCATGGATGATAAGCCAACATTATTGGGGGGCCCATCATTGCGCCTGTTCTGCATACGTGTGTTCTCAGTTCTAGGCCATATAAAGATCTGTCCACTGGCAAAATCATTGGCATCCCTGGTGAGTTTCTTATGTTTGACTTCTTTGAGCCTCTCACTGTAAGATTGAACCTGAACCCAGAGAGAGTCAAGCCTCCTGGTAAAAAACTCAGTCTTGAAACATTCAGTAATCACTGCATACTGTGAATCTATCTTGTTCCTTAGTTCAACCTCCAATGGTGAGAAATATTCCAACAGTAGGTTAATGTAACTAAAACCTAACTGTATATTAAGGTCCTGCCATTTCCTTAACAGCAAAGGATGGCTATTGCCATAGGATGGCATACAAAATACACGCATCCCTCTAGGCACTATCTTGAAGTGTAAGCATGCCTCTAAATGTAGCCTCTGCCAGGCTAGTCTCTGTAGCTGATATAAGTCATCTTGAAGCATTTTAAATAATCTATTAAATTCAGTAACATTCTCACCATTTGATGTTATCGGTGACATAGTTGGTTGGTTATTCAACTCCAGAGCCAATAAAGGATTTTCTTTGCAATGCTTGAGGGAATCCCAAGTAACTGTACCAATCTTCCTCGTCTCTGGACGAAAATCCAACTCAATATTATTCTGCTCCATGTGTTTAACTTGCACATTGCACCAGAAACTAAGCCAGTTATTAAAGTCAATCATCTTTTGTTTGTATTGTGGCATCATCCTAGGAGAAGCTAAAATAGTGATCAATGCTAGGCTCATGGTAGCCTGAGACCCCAATTTTGAGAGCTTCATGATGTCTCTCTTCATATAGTCTAGGGCGGTAAGTCTCAGGTCATTTACTCCCACATGGACTGTGATTGAGTCATATTGGTACTTGTGGTCCAATGACTTGAGTGCATGTGTAATGTGGCAGATCCTAGCCCCTGATAAGCAACTAACCATGACTTTCTCCTTAGTCTGGTGAGAGGGGACATCAGTGTGTCTCATGATGGAGTCTCCAGTGACTAGAATGCTGGATTGTGTGGTGTCTTGCCTTATGGGCTTAGAGGTAGAGGCTCCATGATGTAATTCTATGTGTTGATGTGGGTGTTGTTTTGAAAGAGTGCATTCAGGGCTGCTGAGGGTATTTGTTTTATGTACTTCCTCTAGGAGGTCTTTGTGACTTACACAGGTTCCATGTAAGTGCCTCAGCATATACAGGTCGATATGTCTGCTTTGAAGTGTGTGTGATGGGTGCAGCGTGTGTACTACTGAGAACCTTACTGACATTAGGAGTACTTGTATGTGAGAGTGCATACATGTCTCACATAGCAAATCAGTTTGTTGGAGAATTAACTGGTTGTCAGTAAACATGAGGCAATTGCTTCATTGATTCAGGATGCCCATATCCACCTACTGGAGAGAGTGGGAAAGTTCATATCCACGGTAACAGCCCTTTTTTAATTGATTAGAAACTTCGAGTGACAATATCACTCATGAATATTTGGTTTGCAACTATGGGAACAGTGATTGTCACTGCGAACTAGTTGTCCTATGTGTTACTAGTATTAGAGTAATTTTAATCATGTTTTTAGAGTAAAAATGTCACTCAAGATGTCTAAGTCTGTACAGAGCACTGCCAAACTCTTGAGGGAAACTAATATGTAGACCCTGAAAATTTAAGGATGAAGTATTTCGGCAGATATTGTGAGGTTAGAAATAAATCAAACTGTACCTACTGACAAGGAAAATTAGCTTGTCCAGTATGATGAAAAGAGGGGAGTCACACGAGTGGCTATTTACTGGCTACTAGTAGTGCTGGTCTCACCACAGCTTCACTCTGCTGCAATATGTTAATTATTGCTGGAACAAAAATCGATGGAGGAGGTGGTAAACATTTAAAATGTTAGAAACTGAGTATGCAGCCAATGTGATCAATCTGTTATGGTGTCAGAATTACATAAAAGGGAGACAATGTTCTTCAGAATGCAGTCATTGTTTTGGTTACTTCTGTATAGTCTGAGATTGCGAATCACTATCTGCTGTCTGGCAACATTACTGTGCAGGTATGCAATTACAAACTATCATTTACATTCCTGTATATGTTGTGACATGTCAGACTTATGCACAGTTTGCACCAAAGGGTTTCCATCATCTGCGAAACTTACATTTTTAAACAACTCAGATAAGAAAGAGTCAGACAAATCACTTAAATATGACTGTCCCCAGCCAAATTTCCTATCACAGTTTTGATCAGCTGTTACCATTCAAGGAAACAAATTTAGTCAAATAAAGAAGACACAGACACCACAGTGGAACAGAATGGCTCAGCCATATATTTATTTGATGATTGCTTGACAATTGTTAATTCAATAGATGTGTTGAAAGGACATGAGTTTGACCGGAGACCTTGTTTGCATGAGTCTATGCATCATTTCCTGCACTGCAGAGTAGTAGCACTGTTATCTGGGCTTATTCCACATCACATGAAGTTTCCATGTCTGTATACAGTGTAGCTTACTGAAGTTGTCTTTCCTTTCACAAATACACTGACTTACAATCCAAGAAAGGTCACCTGGCTAATTGGTGGTACATTGTATACTCACTGTTTGGTATCACTAGCTATACATTGATAGACACCCCCCCAACTAGCTTTGACTCCCTTTGGTAAACGTGCATTCTGCGACAGAAGAAATACAGTTCTCATCCTGCATAATGACTTCTTACCTAATGCAGAGCACTGCCCCTTCATCTGCCAGAAATGTTTCCATCCCTTAAAATAGCAGTGGACACCATTAGCATGATAGATGTGCTGGATATTTACCTTTTATTTTTGTTGTGCCACATAAACTTCACAGTTTATACCATAATAATGAGCTTTGTGGTATTTTCCTCTGAGTAATACTTCACATTACTGTAACTGATATGACTGTACCTCTGTGGCCATTTCAACCCAGGAATCACCAAATACCATTAAAACTGACACTATGACCTGTTTGATGTGCTTTTTTCACATTACTACCACCAGCACATCACATGGCATGTGACATTAGTGATATCATTCCAAATGTAAGTGCATCTGCCCCCCAAGTCTTTCACTTTCCCATAGAGTAAGCCTTGACTGAGGCCATTTCAAAATACAAAAGCTGTGGTCATATCTCACATGCCCAAGTTCACCTGGAAATTGTGCTTCTTACACTACCTGTGTCTACAATCTCTCCATGTAAGAATATCTGAGTGTCCATGCCTCCTGTTGTGCTACAGTTCTGGCTCTGCAATATAAAAGAAAACAGTCTTAGCCATGTTATAAAAGTGTATTTGTCATCTATGTTTCAAAATCATTGCAACTGCAACTCCCAAGATTGCTCGTTGTTGTGCCAAGTCTGATTTACCCACTATGCATATGATGCCTCCCCTACCATAAATAACTGTGGCGCCAACATAAACATTGGTAAATAACTATGGCGCCAACATGAACATTGGTAAATAACTGTGGTGCCAGCATGAACACTGGTAAATAACTGTGGTGCCAGCATGAACATTGGCTATAAGTGTATGATGTAAAATGCATTATATGCCATTGCTGCCTTGATGCAAGCCACACATGACTGTGGTTAAGTTGGGTAGCCTTATCCTGGCTGAAAACTGTGCTTTTATTAGTAACTTCAAATGATGAAGTTGTGTGGACTTGTGTGGTGTAGACACAGTGCTTGACAGTGTTGTAGGCATTGCATTACATTGCATTCTGTGTCCCATGGGGCCGGAGCCACTCAGTGCTGATTGACCTGTTGCTCAGTCATGGATTTCTCATATTTATGATTACACTGCACTTATTCTGACCACCTGCTTGCCTCTCATAGGATTATTTAGTATCAACCTCTAATTCAGTCTCATGTTGTGGAGATGACATAGCTTGGCGAGTTTGTCCCACAACACCATATCAGGAAATGCCTTTGTGTAGCCACCCAATAACTAAACAGGTGTAAGACTGTGATTACAAGGTTAATGGGCTACATCTCAAAGTGTGTGGATGATCTAACAGTCAACAATAACATCATCACG
This sequence comes from Protopterus annectens, assembly GCF_019279795.1. Lineage (NCBI taxonomy): Eukaryota > Metazoa > Chordata > Ceratodontiformes > Protopteridae > Protopterus > Protopterus annectens. The sequence goes on from NC_056732.1 coordinate 1,870,630,776, forward strand.
TGCCAAGCAGAAAATGTGGTTGACTAGCGAGGTGTATGAATTCCTGAAAGCAAGCAAGGGTGTCTTCCAAGATATGACCCATCAGTGTTGAGTTCCTCAAGTAGGCTGCCTTACCTCTTCTCTGAGCAAGCAGTTGGCAAAAATCTTTCCCAGGATCCCTTGTTCAAGGCCTGGAAGACAGATGCCTTTTCTTCAATTTGGACTGGAATGTTGCAGCATGCTTTTCCACACTGTCCAAGTATATCAAGATTTTTGTGAAGATTTCAAAGCAACCCCCATGGTCACTAAAGTCACTCCCCACTTGCCTATGCAATCAGGGATCTATCCTGTTTTTTAAATGTTCATGGGAATTTACAAGCTTCCATAGAGACTGGATCTTCTCAATTAAGAACAGGGGTTGTTGGATACACCGCAACATCAATCAACTTAAATTAACTAACTGAATGAGAGGCTATTAATTCAATTAATGCACCTGTTTATTGTGGACAAGCATGTTGTAATGGGAGTCCAGAAGCTCCTGTACTAGAAACTCATATTTAAGGAAATGGAAAAGGTTGACTAGTTGATCCAACCATCAAAACCGGTACCCTTTCATGGCGAGTTGTTCTCACGGTTTTACAATATTTGAGTGAATTCCTATCAAATGGCCGCTCTTATTCATCTATCAGACTTCAATTATCAGCCTTTAAGGCAGGTCTGCACATGGATCTATCTCCTTCAATGTAGTCTCATGTCAAAATGTTCTCAAAAGAGGCTTGGAACTAACAGGTCTTCTTGAGGAAAAGGTTCTCCTCCTTCTAATCAGAATTTGATTTACAGAATGTAACACACACCGAGTGAGCCATCTAATCTGTGTTACTTGAAGCTCTGAACAAGGAAAACAGCTGTATTGATTCATTTGACCTTTGCAAGAAGAGTTTCTGAGTTGTGGCCCCATTTGTTGAGTGAAATTGATGTTACTGTTCATAGGGTCAAGGTGTCTTGGACAATGAAACATTATTTTATGCCTTAGTTGGTATTGGCGTTCAGTTTACCACAAACTACCATCTGTCTGTTTTCCTTGGTGAACCTAAAAATGGGGGTGAAAGGATACTCCATACCTTGGATGTCCATAGACAACGCAGGTACTATATTTATAGAACAAAATCTTTCATATCTTTGCATCAACTTCTCATTAATTGGCAAGGTAAGAATCGGTAACCAGTTTCAATGTAGCGGATTTTCAAAATGGTATTTAAGTCAATCAGTTGATGTTATGTTCACCATGACAAACCTCTTCCATGCAGTGGTAAAACATATTGGGCTAGGGCTTAAGCTTCAGTTATGTGTTTTTGGAAAGGGTTGGATTGAAGGAGTAATCTCGAAGCAGCAACACACTGTACATGCACTGGGGAGCACTTTAAGCTCCATTTCTTCACCTCACTAAAGATAAGGCTTTTTAGTAGCATTCTGTGTGGTGATTCTGGACTCTGCTCCTTACATGATCCTAATGTATTATACTGGGATAGTCAATCCATATAGCTAAGGGTGACGCAGTAGTCATCAGTATAATGAACACAATACAGTGGCATAAGCAGACTTCCCAAACAGTACATGTCTGAGTCATGAATGCTGCAGTAGCAACACAGTCCTCTGTACATGCCCTGGGGGAGCAGTTTAAGCTTCATTTCTTGACCTCAGTATAGATAAGGCTTTTTAGTAGCATTTTGCATGGTGTTTCTGGACTCTGCCCCTTACATGATAGTAATGTATTATACTGGGATAGTCGATCCATATAGCTAAAGGTGATGCAGTACTCATATAGTACACTGTCTTAAGCAAACTTCCCAAAACAGTACATGTCTGAGTCATGAATGCTGCAGTAGCAGTCAGCTACAACCTTCATGCCCCTTTTTTTGTGGGTATCGGTTATGCCGGTGTGTGTACATTTATGTGATGTTGTTCCTGCCATTGTCCTTTCACAGCTCAGCCTCCCTCTCTCTCTCTCTCCCACTCTGTCTGCTGGGAATAAAGATGAGAACATCTTCTATCGCAAAGGTGTATTTTGTTCATCTCAGCTAGTACTGGCTGAGAGGTTGGGCAGATGTAAGGTACCCTGAAGCTGTGTAAGATGGATGGGTATGATTCTATCCCAAATGTGTATTTTGTTCATCTCAGCTGGTATTGGCTGAGAGGTTGGGCAGATGTAAGGTACCCTGAAGCTGTGTAAGATGGATGGGTATGATTCTATCCAAAAGGTATATTTTGTTCATCTCAGCTGGTATTGGCTGAGAGGTTGGGCAGATGTAAGGTACCCTGAAGCTGTGTAAGATGGATGGGTATGATTCTATCCCAAAGGTGTATTTTGCTCATCTCAGCTAGTACTGGCTGAGAGGTTGGGCAGATGTAAGGTACCCTGAAGCTGTGTAAGATGGATGGGTATGATTCCCTGGGACGGATATGACCCATATTACTATGGCCACAGCAGCAGTGATCATTCTAATATGAAAGTTATGATAAGGTTAGCTTACCTAACTGCACTTAATGTGTGTAGTGTTATTTGGACATAGGTGTGGGAAGGTGCTTGTATATGAATGTATTTGTATGGATAACTCACTCAAAGTCATAGGAGAATAATTCAGGACAAGCTAATATAAATTTTGTGATGTCCCATGTGTAAGTACAATCTGTAAGTATTACTCTACTTTGCATAAAAACCACATCAAATAGGACTATTTTATGAGCCATCTGGTATCTGAGCATTATCAGGTGTGAAAATCTAATGGAGTTGAAAAGTCTGTCAAGCGTATAGGCATGAAGGTAATGGATGATAACTTGATTTACTCTGAAAAGCATTCACTTATACCTTTGTTAAAATTTTAAAAAATTAAATTCTAACAACATTTCTAAATAAGATATCAAAGGGAATGAATGAAAGGGTACACTACCCTCTTCAGTGTATGTTGATGGCTATGTAAAATCTAGCATACCTTTCTGGACAGAGATCAAAGATAGAAAGATCAATGCATGGCAGGTGATAAATGGGGTAAAGTATGCAGCCAGATCAAAGTTATTGCTACTTGTTTTGTCATTGAAATCTGTCTGCAAAAGGAATTTTCATTCCCCTGTTGTGTGATATAGGACTAATCAATGATATATTTTCTTAGATGGAAAGATGAAAACAAACCTTCTGAGAAGGGAGAGGCAGGGTAATGCAGACAGAATTGCAGTCAGCTTCACAGGTAGCCAGTTTCAAAGTGATTTTTATTGCAATTTCTGTTTGTCAGTGAAAAGAACATTCCACTGTTTAGTGATGCATGACTGCCTTCAGCTCCAGACGATATCATGGACAATGTGTATTACACCAGTATGAGTCCTTACCTTGTGCATAAACTAGGTTACATTCCCAGCACTCATTACCATAACTTCAATAGCTGCTATTGTTCTAAAGTATGTAAGTAGGTTACACAGAGGAATCAAAGAGACAGACATATGATAAATGCTAAGCATATCACTATGGTGCCGGCACCTCTGCAGACAGTTCTTTCCCTATTCAAGGGGCAATCATCTCCCCTTTGATCACTATACATAGCATTTACATTCTGTCAGACTACATTCAGTAATCAGCACAGTGTAGTAGACATACTTTTGTGACTAGCTATCCATGTTTATAGCAAGGCTTGTAATTTGTATTTGAATTTTACTTGTGATGGTAAACTGATCTCAACTAGCTATTGGCCGGTAGTGACTGAGTCAAACAGTTCACAATCAAAGGAAAAAAGGACAGAACAATGAGTCAGTAAGGTCTAACATATCACTGCCAGAACAGAAAGTTATAAATGTATAACAAACTTTATTGTAGCAATCAATAGTAGGCGAACATTGGGGGAGATATGAGCGTTAGACAATTCAAATGACTGTATTTCAGGTTTCCATGGTGGTTGCAATTGTCAGGGTTGATGAGAGTAAAGACACAGGGTGGGGGTGAGCTAGGGACCATTACTATTTAAAGGGGATGTTGCTGGAGGATGAAAGCCCTTTGGTCATGTCACATGCATGGCTACGGTTCTAGTGGGTTTGCCTGGGGGAAGCATATTAGGCAGTAGTGTTCTCACCAGAACAGCATGTTATCAGGATATACCGGACTCCAGCTTAACTGCATGGTTAGTTCCTACTGCTCTCAGTAGTACACAGTTAATGTCTTTTGTGCATTTGGCCATATTGGTGAAGGTCCTTCAGATCCGAGGGAGAATGAAACTGATTCCAAGTTCAGAGTCATCTGCAAAGTTGCTTAACCATAAGTCTTCAACCATGGTGAAGAGATAAGTAACTGCAGATAAAATGGAGTCCCTGTAGTAAACCGTGTGGAATATAACTGGTTGCTATGATACTCTGTGGTAATGCTGAAAGTTCTAGCAATGAGTGGGTTCTGCTTTTCAGCTATTTTGCTATCTGTCTCACTACAGAGGCATTCATTATTATTTCCTAAAGCTTATTAAGGATGAGAGCATGGTGGGTGATGCCAAATGCTTACCCTAGGTCATATGACCCTGTGTGGACAACATGAACACTGTCAATAGCCTGTTTACCTGCTCAGTGAATAAGAGAAGCCTGACTGATGTGTATTTTATTTATTTCCTTTGACGTGACTTTAGTTTTGAACTGGTAACTGTGTAGCCTATCACTATAATCCAGGTGCAAAAAACATTAGGATGTACTCAGGTACAGTGATTGTTAATGCTTTTATTATACTTTGCCACACTTCTGTGTAGGCAGCTGCAAGTACCTGATTTGTACTACAGATTGATTTCACACTTCTACCCGTGGCAGCAACTTTCTAATATACAGGGCGGCACAGTGGTGCAGTGGTTAACATTGTCACCTCACAGCAAGAGGTTCTCCGGTTCGATTCTCGGCTGGGGTGCCTTCTGTGTGGAGTTTGCATGTTCTCCCTGTGTTTCGTGGGTTTCCTCCGGTTCCTCCCACATTCCAAAGACATGCATCTGGAGCATTAAACAGGCTCTGTGGAACCTAGTTGGACTTTCCCAGTCAACAAATGATAAATAAATAAATAAATAAATAAAATAAATACTTACCTTACTAATGTCTTCTCTAGCTTTTACGGTAACTACAACTACTACGGTAACTGCTTGACAGAGGCACAGTAAACTAATCTTAAAGGGCTACCTTCTGTGACCTACTATACAGAGGCACAGTAGGCGAATCTAATATGGAGGCGAAAGCCAAATACACTCTGGCTAGGCTTATAAATGCCCTAGGACAGATAGTCTAGTATCTACCTATGAACCTATGAACCTATGAACCTACACATACTTTCTTGTTTATTCTGATGTTGTCACATGGATACAGAACTGAAATCAATATGTAAACAAAAAGATAAACAAATAGCTGAGTAATGGGACTAAATGAAATGATTTCATACAGAGATTAAGTGTAATTCATAGTACCTTGGATAGCAGAGCACAAATGTAGTTGTTATACATTTTTGGTGAAGCGCACAAGTAATGGTTTGTTAAATGGTACCATGCTATCTGTGTAAATTGTTGCTACTCTTACAATACATAAAACAGAGTAAACAGGAATTCAGAAAGAGAACAAATAAACTCTCTGTAATGCTAAACTTTACAGCACGCATTTTCATACAGGATGAAAATCAGAGTGTTTTGTTGCAAAGTCACGGTAGTATGGGAATTGGTGTGTTCTCGAGTATATTCTTTGATAAGCACCATATCTGTGGAGCATACCTCTCAACTGTACAGATTTTTAAAGAATGTCCAGATTTTGGCCTCATATTTTTGGCCCGTTTTTATAAAATTGTGGTTTCCTTAGCAAATTAATTGTAAATCATTAAAGACTGAAGTTTGAAAATAATGACAGACATTTGAGTTTCAGACTTTATATCCTTCAGAACATTCATGGGTTCATAGGTAGGTACTAGGCTATTGACCCTAGGGCCTATATAAGCCTAGCCAAAAGGTACCCTGGCTTTCGCTACCCAAGAAAATTATTTTCCTGTGCCACTGTCGAGCAGAGCCACAGAAGTGATCCCCGGGGTGAATATCCTATCACTCATCCAATCATCAATACTTTTCTTGAAGAGTGCTAATGAGGAGCTTTGTTTGATATAGATAGGTAGTTTGTTCCAGAGTATGGGAAGTCTCTGGGACAGGAATCTATCACTCCAGCATGTTCTGTTTATTGTGGTGACAAGGTTTAGGACCCTAGAGCGTGTAGCTCGTAGGGATTGGGATTTCTTTAAGTGGAGCATGTCTAAAAGCTCTGGGTTTGACATAGCTTTGTGTGTTAGGCAGAGATCGCCTCTGAGTAGGCGATATTCGACGGAGTAAAGCTGCAGTTTTTTGAGACGGTCTGCATAGGGCATCTGTTTGAGGATGGTAATCCTGTTTGTGATGTATTTCTGTGGCCTTTCCAGTTGTTGTGGATGTCTTGTGAGGTACATGCCAAAAGGGGCATTGTACTGTATAATGGGTAATGAGTGATGAGTACAGGGGAACAATGACCTCTTTTTTCCTGGATGAGAAACCTTTTGTGATGAGGTGTGCCATGTAGAAGGATTTCCTGACTACTGTGGCAATGTGATTATCAAAGGAGAGACTACTGTCCACCTGTGTCCCAAGGTCTTTTATCACACTTTCGGTGTTAAGTAGACTACCGCGTATGTGGTAGTTCATGGGTACAGAGTTTTTACCAAAAAGGATGACAATGCACTTTTTGGCATTGAGCTTGAGGCCATGGCTTTGACACCAGGAATCTGTCTCAGTGAGGCCCTTTTGTAGGATGTCCACATCTTTTGGAGTTTTGATTATGGCTCCTAGTTTGCAGTCATCTGCGAACTTCGTTAGCCAAAGACCTTCTGTGTTAGCCTGTACTTCAGAGAAGTAGATACCAAACAGGAGTGGACCCAGGACTGAACCCTGTGGTACTCCACTTGTCACTGGTCTGAAGTTGGATTTAGAGTCTGCTACTTTCACAGTGTGGATTCTGTCAGTGAGCCAGTTGACAACCCATCTTGTGACATAGGGATTACCAATGTCATTGTTTATAAGTTCCATGATGATACGTTCCATAGCCTTGCAGACCAGGCTCGTTAGGCTAATGGGGTGGTAGTTTCTGGGGTCTGTGGTGGCTCTCCCTTTGTGGAGTGGGATAACCATCACTGTGTGCCATTCAGTGGGCACATAGCCTGAGGTGAGGCTATGATTGAACATGGTACTTAGGTGGGGTGCCAGTTCGTTCTTTAGTTCATGTAGAACACAGCCTGGGATGTTGTCAGGTCCCATGGATGCTGTGTTCTTGGCTTTGGATAGTGTGTTTTTTACCTGTGCAGCCGTGTTTACAGGAACTTTGCATTCTTATGGTATAGAGATGGGCCCTTTAGAGGATGACAGGGGGGTAAAGTTAGCACTGAACCTATCTGCCAGGATGTTGGCAATATCAGTTGGTTCTGTATATTTAGTCTGCTCGTACAACAGGACAAAAGTCACCAGCAAGTAATAGATAAATCCAATACAAAGGTAGATGAATCCAATGCAATAATTTATTACAACCAAGTTGAGCTGTACCCCAGCCTTCATCAGAACAAATAACACACCTAAGCAAAGTAATATATATACACACACATACCTCATACTAATCAATCAATTAAATAATCAAAATAAAAACCGCCAAAATATTTAAAGATACATGATACTTGATAACTTTTGACACTACTCTACACTCTATAATTCAGTAACCCAGATAAGAATATGGGATTCTAACATGTGAAAAAATATTAAAACATGACAAGAAATTCTAAGTACGATGTACTGATATTTAAAAAACAATATACTAATATTTAAAATGTACTGATATATAAAACAGAACTGATGTCCTTCCAATAGGTACATACTAACACATAAAATATGAGATAAATGCAAAGTGTCTAAATATAAACCAGATGTGATGAAGGTCAAAACTGTAACACAAAAATAATACTACTAAGAAATTATTCCAAAGCTAAAAAAGGTTTTATACTGATAAAATCATTGAGACCAGGTGGTCTCGTGGAATCTGTTAAAATTTGCCATTTGCTTTCGCACGATGCCAATTTCATTTTCCAATCCCCTCCAAAGGGAGTGATATCCACCTGTTCTATGATGGAAAATACAAAGCTGTGATCATCTCCCTTTTCTAATATATGCCTGTATAATGCGTTTTTGTTGTCGTGCTTCCCTATTTTATACAGGTGTTCGTAAATACGTCTATTCAGCTGTCTCTCTGTTTTACCTATATAATGTGCGTTGCATATGGTGCAGACAGTTCTGTTTTATATATCAGTACATTTTAAATATTAGTATATTGTTTTTTAAATATCAGTACATCGTACTTAGAATTTCTTGTCATGTTTTAATATTTTTTCACATGTTAGAATCCCATATTCTTATCTGGGTTACTGAATTATAGAGTGTAGAGTAGTGTCAAAAGTTATCAAGTATCATGTATCTTTAAATATTTTGGCGGTTTTTATTTTGATTATTTAATTGATTGATTAGTATGAGGTATGTGTGTGTATATATATTACTTTGCTTAGGTGTGTTATTTGTTCTGATGAAGGCTGGGGTACAGCCGAAAGCGCTCAACTTGGTTGTAATAAATTATTGCATTGGATTCATCTACCTTTGTATTGGATTTATCTATTACTTGCTGGTGACTTTTGTCCTGTTGTACGAGCAGAGTTCATTCCTCAACCACCGTACAGTTCTTCTGTATATTTAGTGCCATTGTGCTGTAACTCAGAGCAGATCTGAGTGTTGCCATTGAGATTCTTGAAATAGCTATAGAATGCTTTGTGGTTGTCTTTAGAGTCAGTGGCGATTTTGTTTTCATAACTAGCTTTGGAGGATTTTATGAGGAATTTCAGCTTCTTACTGAGGCTGACTAGGGAGTTTCTCCAATCATGGGATTTTACTCTTTTTTGCAACAGTTTCTTTCTTCTGTTGTAGAGTTTGTTTATGGCAGGGGACCACCAGATTGGCTTCCATTTTTTGGTGGATAGCATCTTGGTTCTGTTAGGGATTGCACAATCCATGCGCTCGTGTAAGTGTTTATAAAGTGCATTTATGTAGGATTCAGCAATCAAACCTCTATTGTCCGTCAGCATGGGTGTTGTGATGTTTGCCACTTCTGTCTTAAGAAGTGTGAAGTTGGCTTTGGACAAATTTTTTACTGTGGTTTCCCTAATGGGGGGTGGGGGAGGGATGTGGATGTCTAGGGTGATTAGCTTGTGGTCGGATCTGACCAACGAAGAACTGACCTCTGGTGTGGAGCACCAGTTGCCCATGTTGGTAATAACCAGGTCTAGGATATTGCTGCCCCTGGTGGGGGTGTAGATAAGTTGATCCAAGGCATTGGAATTTATGAATTCCAGAAAATGTTGAGCTCAAGAGTTGGTACATGAGTAATTTTCCCAGTTAATGGTGGGGTAGTTGAAATCAACCATGCTAATGCAAAACCTGTTATTCTATCAACTTTCTAAGTTTCTAAGAGCAATATTTAAAAATTGTCCTTACTTTTGGCCCTTTGCCCCACTTTTATTTATGGCTTTGTCCAGATTTCTTACTCTAAGAGGTTGAGAGATATGTTGTGGTGTGGGCGAAGGGAAAATATTGTATTTCTGTCTGTGTGACGCTGGATCTTAGTGTCGATCATGCATGTGAATTATAAGATGTATGCATATGTACATAAACCGGATAAGTTCATGTATATACGTAAGCCTAAGCATGTACATTACTCAAAGCAAAGCAGGGTAAGTCATTGCATATAGGCATGCATGCACATGTATACATACACATACGGCTGTATGGGTATCTCATTAGTTATTGAGATATGTATGTAACTAAACATGTCCACAAGGGAGTCAAACATTTGATTTTACATTGGTGATTACATTTTATTAGCTGATTTATATAGCAATGATGGTAATCACCAATGAGTTGTTTTATGTTTTGTTTTTCTAATGATTTAATTGATGAGTATTCATTGTTTACTTGTGAATATGTGTGTGTGCATATATATATATATATATATATATATATATATATATATATATATATATATATATATATATATACATATATATGTGTGTGTGTGTGTATGTGTGTGTGTGTGTGTGTGCGTATAGATTTCCTTCAAACTTGAGAAATTTCAAAAGTTCATACTTGAAATTGCAGAGACTGGAAGTTGGAAGTATTTGTTTCTGTTTTTTATGATTTTTGCAGGGGAACAAATCCGCCTGCAGCCATGTACCCCCTACTAATTAAATATACCAACTCCAAGATTGCACTACAGGGAGGAATAAAGTAAATATACAGTTCCCCGCTGTACAGTCTGAGGTTTCAAAACTTTGATCTTATGTTGCCGACCATAAGATTTGTGAAGTTTTCAAAATGTTCTGAGAACAAGTTATTGATCGAGTTAAGAGTTGGTTAAACTAATGTGGATAGGAAAACAGAGACAGTACAGTAATGTGGTACTGATAAGTCAGCACCCAGATACAGTAAAAATGTAATTACACATTGTAGGAAAACAAAGTGTTTGAGTCACTGTGAAAGTGAATAGACAGAAAACTATGTATACAGTATGCGAATGTAGTGCCAACTGGCATAATATTATTGTGTTCCACATCCAATACAAATCTGCACAGCTATGATAGCCTTTAAGTTTTAAGCCATCACCAGCATTTTGTGAGACATTTCCACAGACCTAAATGTGAGATCATGACACTGGCCATACATTGTGTACCCTATTGTGGATGTTTGACAAGGTGACAGCAGTTCTGTACTTGTACTGCGACAACACATCCTTGTTTTCATTTGATGCATTCAAGTACTGTGTGTGGCAATGTTGGGGCTATGATCAAACAATGGCAGTGAGGGTCATTGCTTATTCATATCCTGCTAAGTCTTCCAGGATGATGGTACTGCATCTGAGTATATTTTCATGTTTTATCACTTCTCTGAAGTTCACAGCACTGTGTTATGTGATGTTATCATGTAGCAGATGTACAGAAGTGGTTAATAGGTCTGTGAACGGGTTCAGGCACCTAGGCAGTGAGACATTTCCCTGTGGTACATTTGACTGGGGATACATGGCTGAAGTGATATGCAGCTGTAGAGAAATATGGCTGCTTGCAAATGCCCTGTGGGCAAAGAGATGCTCACAGCTTTAATAACCAAGGGGAGGGGGACAGAAGAAGTAGTGAGTGTTGTGCTCAGTGTACAGCACATACTTATGTAACTACAACATGTAGTAGTGTGCTACATCATGGGGACAGGGGAAGTAATGAGTGTTGCGCTCAGTGTACAGTACATGCTTATGTAACTACAGCATGTAGATCTCTGATACAGCATGGCAGCAGAGGAAGTAATGAGTGTGGTGCTCAGTGTACAGTACATACGTATGTAACTACAACATGTAAAAGTCTGCTACAGCATAAGGATGGGAAGTAACGAGTGTTGTGCTCAGTGTACAGTACATACTTATGTAACTACAGCATGTAGAAGTGTGCTATGGCATGGGTACACGAGAAGTAATGAGTGTTGTGCTCAGTGTACAGTACATACTTATGTAACTACAGCATGTAGAAGTCTGATACAGCATGGGGACAGGGGAAGTAATGAGTGTGGTGCTCAGTGTACAGTACATACTTATGTAACTACAACATGTAAAAGTGTGTTACAGCATAGGAACGGGAAGTAACGAGTGTTGTGCTCAGTGTACAGTAAATACTTATGTAACTACAACATGTAGAAGTGTTCTATGGCATGGGGAAATGAGAAGAATTGAGTGTTGTGCTCAGTGCACAGTACATACTTATGTAACTACAACATGTAGAAGTGTGCTACATCATGGGGACAGGGAAGTAATGAGTGTTGTGCTCAGTGTACAGTACATACTTATGTAACTACAGCATGTAGAAGTGTGGTACAGTATGGAGACAGGGGAAGTAATGAGTGTTGTGCTCAGTGTACAGTACATGCTTATGTAACTACAACATGCAGAAGTGTGCTACATCATGGGGACAGGGTAAGTAGTGAATGTTGTGCTCAGTGTACAGTATATGCTTATGTAACTACAACATATAGAAGTGTGCTACATCATGGGGACAGGGGAAGTAGTGAGTGTTGTGCTCAGTGTACAGTACATGCGTATGTAACTACAACATGTAGAAGTGTGCAAAAGTATGGGGAAAGGGGAAGTAGTGAGTGTTGTGCTCAGTGTACAGTACATACTTATGTAATGACAGCATGTAGAAGTGTGCGACAGCATGGGGACAGGGGAAGTAATGACTTTTGTGCTCAGTGTACAGTACATACCTATGTTACTACAACATGTAGAAGTGTGTTACAGCATGGGGACAGGGGAAGTAATGAGTGCTGTGCTCAGTGTGCAGTACATACTTATGTTACTACAACATGTAGAAGTGTGCGACAGCATGGGGACAGGGGAAGTAATGACTTTTGTGCTCAGTGTACAGTACATACCTATGTAACTACAGCATGTAGAAGTGTGTTACAGCATGGGGACAGGGGAAGTAATGAGTGTTGTGCTCAGTGTACAGTGCATGCTTATGTAACTACAACATGTAGAAGTGTGCGAAAGTATGGGGACAGGGGAAGTAGTGAGTGTTGTGCTCAGTGTACAGTACATACATATGTAACTACAACATGTAGAAGTGTGCTACATCATGGGGACAGGGGAAGTAGTGAGTGTTGTGTTCAGTGTACAGTACATAAATATGTAATTACATGTAGAAGTGTGTTACTGCATGAGGACAGAAGAAGTAATCAGTGCTGTCCTCAGTGTACAGTACATACTTATGTAACTACAACATGTAGAAGTGTGCTACAGCATAGGGGCAGGTGAAGTAATGAGTGTTGTGCTCAGTGTACAGTACATACTTATGTAACTACAGCATGTAGAGGTGTGTTGCAACATGGGGACAGGGGAAGTAATGAGTGTTGTGCTCAGTGTACAGTACATGCTTATGTAACTACAACATGTAGAAGTGTGCTACAGCACGTGTCAGGAGAAGTAATGAGTGTTGTGCTCAGTGTACAATACATGCTTATGTAAATACAAAATATAGAAGTGTGCTACAGCAAGGGGACAGGGAAGTAATGAGTATTGTGCTCAGTGTACAGTACATACTTATGTAACTACAACATGTAGAAGTGTGCTACATCATGGGAACAGGGGAAGTAGTGAGTGATGTGCTCAGTGTACAGTACATACTTATGTAACTACAATATGTAGACGTGTGCTACATCATTGTGACAGGGGAAGTAATGAGTGCTGTGATCAGTGTACAGTACATACTTATGTAACTACAGCATGTAGAAGTGTGCTACAGCATGGGGACAGGGGAAGTAATGAGTGCTGTGCTCAGTGTGCAGTACATACTTATGTAACTACACATGTAGAAGTGTGCTACAGCATGGGGACAGGGGAAGTAATGCGTTGTGTGCTCAGTGTACAGTACATAATTATGTAACTACAACATGTAGAAGTGTGCTACAGCATGGGGACAGGGGAAGTAATGAGTGTTGTGCTCAGTGTACAGTACATGCTTATGTAACTACAACATGTAGAAGTGTGCTACATCATGGGGACAGGTGAAGTAGTGAGTGTTGTGCTCAGTGTACAGTACATGCTTATGTAACTGCAACATGTAGAAGTGTGCTACATCATGGGGACAGGGGAAGAAGTGAGTGTTGTGCCCAGTGTAAAGTACATGCTTATGTAACTGCAACATGTAGAAGTGTGCTACATCATGTGGACAAGGGAAGTAGTGAGTGTCGTTCTCAGTGTACAGTACATGCTTATGTAACTACAACATGTAGAAGTGTGCAATAGCATGGGGGCAGGGGATGTAGTGAGTGATGTGCTCAGTGTACAGTACATACATATGTAACTACAACATGAAGTGTGCTACAGCATGGTGACAGCGGAAGTAATGAGTGTTGTGCTCAGTGTACAGTACATACATATGTAACTACAACATGTAGAAGTCTACTACATTATGGGGACAGGGGAAGTAGTGAGTGTTGTGCTCAGTGTACAGTACATGCTTATGTAACTACAACATGTAGAAGTGTGCGACAGCATGGGGACAGGGGAAGTAGTGTTGTGCTCAGTGTACAGTACATACTTATGTAACTACAACATGTAGAATTGTGCTACATCATGGGAAGAGGGGAAGCAGTGAGTGTTGTGCTCAGTGTACAGTACATGCTTATGTAACTACAATATGTAGAAGTGTGCAACATCTTGGGGACAGGGGAAGTAGTGTTGTGCTCAGTGTACAGTACATACATATGTAACTACAATATGTAGAAGCGTGCTACATCATGGGGACAAGGGAAATAGTGAGTGTTGTGCTCAGTGTACAGTACATACTTATGTAACTACAGCATGTAGAAGTGTGCTACAGCATGGGGACAGGGGAAGTAATGAGTGCTGTGCTCAGTCTGCAGTACATACTTATGTAACTACAACATGTAGAATTGTGCTACATCATGGGGACAGAAGAAGTAATCAGTGCTGTCCTCAGTGTACAGTACATACTTATGTAACTACAACATGTAGAAGTGTGCTACAGCATGGGGGCAGGTGAAGTAATGAGTGTTGTGCTCAGTGTACAGTACATACTTATGTAACTACAGCATGTAGAGGTGTGTTGCAACATGGGGACAGGGGAAGTAATGAGTGCTGCGCTCAGTGTACAGTACATGCATATGTAACTACAACATGTAGAAGTGTGCTACAGCATGGGGGCAGGTGAAGTAATGAGTGTTGTGCTCAGTGTACAATACATGCATATCATATGTAACTACAACATGTAGAAGTGTGCTACAGCATGGGGACAGGGGAAGTAATGAGTATTGTGCTCGGTGTACAGTACATACTTATGTAACTACAACATGTAGAAGTGTGCTACATCATGGGAACAGGGGAAGTAGTGAGTGATGCGCTCAGTGTACAGTACATACATATGTAACTACAATATGTAGACGTGTGCTACATCATTGTGACAGGGGAAGTAATGAGTGCTGTGATCAGTGTACAGTACATACTTATGTAACTACAGCATGTAGAAGTGTGGTACAGCATGGGGACAGGGGAAGTAATGAGTGCTGTGCTCAGTCTGCAGTACATACTTATGTAACTACAGCATGTAGAAGTGTGCTACAGCATGGGGACAGGGGAAGTAATGCGTTGTGTGCTCAGTGTACAGTACATAATTATGTAACTACAGCATGTAGAAGTGTGCTACAGCATGGGGACAGGGGAAGTAATGAGTGTTGTGCTCAGTGTACAGTACATGCTTATGTAACTACAACATGTAGAAGTGTGCTACATCATGGGGACAGGTGAAGTAGTGAGTGTTGTGCTCAGTGTACAGTACATGCTTATGTAACTACAACATGTAGAAGTGTGCTACATCATGGGGACAGGGGAAGAAGTGAGTGTTGTGCTCAGTGTAAAGTACATGCTTATGTAACTGCAACATGTAGAAGTGTGCTACATCATGTGGACAAGGGAAGTAGTGAGTGTCGTTCTCAGTGTACAGTACATGCTTATGTAACTACAACATGTAGAAGTGTGCAATAGCATGGGGGCAGGGGATGTAGTGAGTGATGTGCTCAGTGTACAGTACATACATATGTAACTACAACATGAAGTGTGCTACAGCATGGTGACAGCGGAAGTAATGAGTGTTGTGCTCAGTGTACAGTACATACATATGTAACTACAACATGTAGAAGTCTACTACATTATGGGGACAGGGGAAGTAGTGAGTGTTGTGCTCAGTGTACAGTACATGCTTATGTAACTACAACATGTAGAAGTGTGCGACAGCATGGGGACAGGGGAAGTAGTGTTGTGCTCAGTGTACAGTACATACTTATGTAACTACAACATGTAGAATTGTGCTACATCATGGGAAGAGGGGAAGCAGTGAGTGTTGTGCTCAGTGTACAGTACATGCTTATGTAACTACAATATGTAGAAGTGTGCAACATCTTGGGGACAGGGGAAGTAGTGTTGTGCTCAGTGTACAGTACATACATATGTAACTACAATATGTAGAAGTGTGCTACATCATGGGGACAAGGGAAGTAGTGAGTGTTGTGCTCAGTGTACAGTACATACTTATGTAACTACAGCATGTAGAAGTGTGCTACATCATGGGGACAGGGGAAGAAGTGAGTGTTGTGCTCAGTGTACAGAACATACATATGTAACTACAACATGTAGAAGTGTGCTACATCATGGTGACAGGGGAAGTAATGAGTGTTGTGCTCAGTGTACAGTACTTGCTTATGTAACTACAACATGTAGAAGTGTGCTACATCATGGTGACAGGGGAAGTAATGAGTGTTGTGCTCAGTGTACAGTACTTGCTTATGTAACTACAACATGTAGAGGTGTGCTACATCATGGGGAGAGGGGAAGTAATGTGTGTTGTGCTCAGTGTACTCTGTACATGCTTATGTAACTACAATATGTAGAAGTGTGCGACATCTTGGGGACAGGGGAAGTAGTGTTGTGCTCAGTGTACAGTACATACATATGTAACTACAATATGTAGAAGCGTGCTACATCATGGGGACAAGGGAAATAGTGAGTGTTGTGCTCAGTGTACAGTACATACTTATGTAACTACAGCATGTAGAAGTGTGCTACAGCATGGGGACAGGGGAAGTAATGAGTGCTGTGCTCAGTCTGCAGTACATACTTATGTAACTACAACATGTAGAATTGTGCTACATCATGGGGACAGGGGAAGTAATGAGTGTTGTGCTCAGTGTACAGTACATACTTATGTAACTACAACATGTAGAAGTATTCTACAGCATGGGGGCAGGTGAAGTAATGAGTGTTGTGCTCAGTGTACAGTACATACTTATGTAACTAGAACATGTAGAAGTGCGCTACATCATGGGGACAGGGGGAATAATGAGTGTTGTGCTCAGTGTACAGTACATACTTATGTAACTACAACATGTAGAAGTTTGCTACAGCATGGGAGTAGGGGAAGTAATGAGTGTTGTACTGAGGGTGCAGTACATGCTTATGTAACTACAACATGTAGAAGTGTGCTACAGCATGTGGACCGGTGAAGTTGTGAGTGTTGTGCTGAGTGTACAGTACATAATTATGTAACTTCATGTAGAAGTGTGTTATTGCATGGGGACAGGGGAAGTAATCAGTGTTGTCCACAGTGTACAGTACATACTTATGTAACTACAACATGTAGAAGTGTACTACAGCATGGGGGCAGGTGAAGTAATGAGTGTTGTGCTCAGTGTACAATACATACTTATGTAACTACAACATGTAGAATTCTGCTACATCATGGGGACAGGAGAAGTAGTGAGTGTTGTGCTCAGTGTACAATGCATACATATGTAACTACAGCATGTAGAAGTGTGCTACATCATAGGGACAGGGGAAGTAATGAGTGTTGTTCTCAGTGTACAGTACATGCTTATGTTACTACAACATGTAGAAGTGTGCTACAGCATGGGGACAGGGGAAGTAATGAGTATTGTGCTCAGTGTACAGTACATACTTATGTAACTACAGCATGTAGAATTGTGCTACAGCATGGGAGTAGGGGAAGTAATGAGCGTTGTGCTCAGTGTACAGTACATACTTTTATAGGTTCATAGGTAAGTACTTGGCTATTGGCCCTAGGGCCTATACTAGCCTAGCAAAAAATGTACCCTGACTTTCGTCACCCAAGAAAATTATTTTCCTGTGCCCCTGTCGAGCAAAGCCACAGAAGTGATCCCCGGGGTGAATTTCCCATTTCCCATCCAATCATCAAGATTTTTCTTGAAGAGTGCTAATGAGGAGCTCTGTTTGACATAGATAGGTAGTCTGTTCCAGAGTATGGGAAGTCTCTGGGGCAGGAATCTATCCCTCCAGCATGTTCTGTTTATTGTGGTGACAAGGTTTAGGTCTCTAGAGCGTGTAGCTTGGAGGGATTGGGATTTCTTTAAGTGGAGCATGTCCAACAGCTCTGGGTTTGACATAGCTTTGTATGTTAGGCAGAGATCGCCCCTGAGTAGGCGATATTCGACGGAGTAAAGCTGTAGTTTTTTGAGACGGTCTGTGTAGAGCATCTGTTTGAGGCCAGTAATCCTCTTTGTAAGGTATTTCTGTGGTCTAAACCAACGAAATGCCACAATCAAATAAACCAGAAAAAATCCAAAGCAAGGGAACAGTCCACCAGGATAAAAGGCACAAATAGTGAAACTCGACCACAAAAATGCTCGACAAAATTTCTAAAATCCCCCCCCCCTTAAATCAGATTTACAAACTTCAAGAACCGAAAATAAAAATTTTTTAAAATTACTACAAACAACAGAATGTTTGAACAAAGCATTAGTTTCATCGTGAGTCTTAATACTATATAAATGCTCACGAATACGAGTTTTTAAACATCTAGTCGTCATTCCAATATAAAAAGCGGGGCAGGTACAACATAACCCAATATACACTACCCCCCTGGTACAACAATTAACATATTCAGGTACCGGAAAGGTTTTATCCATGGTTTCAATAACAATTAATGGCCCTACAGATAAAAACCGACACATGTTACAGTTGTAACAAGGAAAAACACCCTTTGTGTTAATTTTGTTACTAACGGGTGGTGTAGAATTGGCCTCCAGTGCCTTTTTGATATTGAAAGTATTTCTGAAAACAAAACCTGGTTTCTCACCTAACACTCTAGAAATATCATCATTCCCTTGAATGATTTTCCAGTTCCTTTCGATTAAATTTTTTATGGCCGGTCCATCTATACTCATACCTAGAGAACAAATAGGACCTGCAACGCCAGTATTAGTGGAAGTATTCAAAGTTGATACATCATAATTCTTATCCACCTTGTAATCCAAAATAGCGGGGTAAAGGGTACTTCTCCTACTTAAAACCATAGTTATAATGTCATCTAACATAATATTAGGATACCCCCTCTTTAAAAACAAATTTTTGATGAACAAAATTTCATCATACAAATCCTGTTCAGATGAAGTCATTCGACAAGCCCTGATAAACTGTCCCTTTGGAATGTTTTTAATAGTGTGTTTTTGGTGGGCACTGTCAAAATGAAGGTAACTATTTGTAAAGGTCTCTTTACAATATATTCTACTGTTGAATTTATTTTCCAAGAAGTCCCAACTCAAGGAAACATCCAAGAAATTAACCGATAATCCGGAATTCCCTGGTTCAAATTTTAAAAAAACAACCTGTTTATTAATCTCCATAACAAAATCTCCCATTGTTTCTCTATTCCCTTTAATAATGAAAAACAAATCATCGACAAACCTAAGGTATACCAGTATTTCAAACCTGGTCTTTAGTGGGGTTAAAAAGAAATCCTCCCACCAGGCCATAACCAAATTAGCGTAAGAGGGCGCCGCTGAAGACCCCATGGCTACCCCCCCTTTTTTGTCTATAATAAGAATCCCCAAACAGAAAATAATTATGATGTAGTAAAATGTCAAGGAACCTACAAATTGTAGAAATTTGACCAGAACCAAATTCCTGATGTTTACCCAGTAAGGTGCGAACGGCATCTACCCCTTCATCATGTGGAATACAAGTATATAAAGATACCACATCCAAGGTGAACATGATATGTTTACTAGGATCAAAGGTACCTTTAATAGCAAAATTGTTAACCTTGCTTAGGAAATGCCATGAATCCTTAATAAATGATTCCTGTTTAGAAACCAGGGGTCCCAGGGTAGCATCTAGAACCAATGAAATCCCTTCAGTAACTGAATGGGGGGAAGACACAATAGGCCTAAATGGGGGATCTGTAAGATGTTTGTGTGTTTTAGGAATACCAAATAAAACACCAACCCTAGGGTTCTCGATCACACAAAATTCGTAAACTTCCAAACCAATCTCATTGTTCATAAGAGCATCATATAACAATGAATGTATAAACCCCTCATTCTTCTTAATTTGATAGGGGACAACAGTTTCATATTCATCCTGATTATTTAACAGGACCTGCATTTTACTATAATACTGCTCCTGAGTCATAATGACTATGTTACCCCCTTTGTCGCTTTTCATAAAGCGCAAACTACCATTCTTGTCACGCAATTTATTAAAAGCTTTTCTTTCTTTACAACTCAAATTGTGTTTAAATCTGGGTTTACCAGAAAAAATGTTATCAAGATCATTAACACATGACTCCTCAAAAACTTTTATAGTGTGTGACAAGGGGGGATTATGCACAGAAGGTTTAACCAAGGTGTTGTTACCAACAGATATATCATTTAATATATAAGTAAGGTTTAATTTCCTAGAAAATTTTTTAATATCTAATACTGTGTTTCCATAGTCCGCTCTAACAGTAGGAACAAAATTAAGACCACGTCTTAATACATTAAGTTCTTCATCACTGAAAATGAAATCAGTGAGATTAATAATGTCAAAATTTTGTTTATCATGGTCTTCTTCTGTTTCATCATCTAGTTCTCTTCCTCCGAAGAATGAGAGCCCAGAAAAGTCCTGCTCCTGGTTAACATAGATTTTTTGCTGTTTGGAACCCTTTTTCCTAAAAAAGCCGAACTACTTGTGTTCGACGTATCAGGGATAATGTTCTCAGCCAAATTGCCAGTGTCAATGACCCTGGCATTAGTAACGGTAACTTTGTTGATTCCGTCAGTCACAGTATTGTTAGTAAGGTGACTAACTGTTTCATTACTCGTATTTCCGGAGTCAGTGCTGAAACCATTACAATGGCCAAACAAACCACTGTCATGACCCGGACTTGTAGGTTTTGTTTTCTTATTTACATTACTATCGGGAAATGAAGGTTTATTGTAGTTGCTAACCACACTACTATAAACACGTCTGTTGCCATAATGAGGGTTTGTCACCCTAGAATTAGGTTCCTTGTTCCCTGGTACGAAAAAATTATAAGCAGTGTTGGACCGGTAACAAATAATATCCCGTTCTAGCTTTGATTGCTTTCTATTAGTGACCTCTAAAGAATGTTTGTCAACTTCAGCAAACAATTTCTTAAAAAACTCATTCTGAATTGGTACACTACAAGCATTTTTAATACTACTTTCCAGTTGACATATTTCATCTTTTAAAGCGTTCATCTTTGCGATGTTATTGTCACTAAGTATTTTAAGAAATGCCATACCTGCTTCATTAAAAAATGATACCAAGGTACCGAACATGGGATCACCGGTCTGGACGCCGTTGGGGCATTTTAAAAACCTTAGCCCCTTAGGCATAACCTTCAGCTCCATACATCGCTCAAAATAGCAATTTTCAATGGATAAAGAGCGGTACCTTTTCACAAGTCGGGTTAATAAATCCTGTTGATGGATTAGTTCATCACTGGAAAAAGAATTAGAAGAAGCTGTATATCTGCAGAACGGATTCAAAATGCCTTCAAGCAGAGGCTTAACCGCCAAACCGTCAGCCGGAAGCTGACGTCTAGACCCTTTGCTGCATGTTTTAGCCGGTTGTTCGTCAACCTCGATCACGGTGTCCAATTCCTTAAAGGACCCGCAAGGACTGGAGGCATTCGCCGCTGAAGATGAATCACCAGAAGCTTTGGACATCAGAAACTTTAAAGAATTCTGAATGTCAACTAAAGTTGAGATTAATAAATTGTTAATGCTTGAATTAGAATCACAACCTGGAGTAGGATGAACACTCAGATTCAACAGTTGTTCATCAATTTCTGTTCCCTCTGCCATGGTGTGGAAAAGCAAACCAAACCAACGAAATGCCACAATCAAATAAACCAGAAAAAATCCAAAGCAAGGGAACAGTCCACCAGGATAAAAGGCACAAATAGTGAAACTCGACCACAAAAATGCTCGACAAAATTTCTAAAATCCCCCCCCCCTTAAATCAGATTTACAAACTTCAAGAACCGAAAATAAAAATTTTTTAAAATTACTACAAACAACAGAATGTTTGAACAAAGCATTAGTTTCATCGTGAGTCTTAATACTATATAAATGCTCACGAATACGAGTTTTTAAACATCTAGTCGTCATTCCAATATAAAAAGCGGGGCAGGTACAACATAACCCAATATACACTACCCCCCTGGTACAACAATTAACATATTCAGGTACCGGAAAGGTTTTATCCATGGTTTCAATAACAATTAATGGCCCTACAGATAAAAACCGACACATGTTACAGTTGTAACAAGGAAAAACACCCTTTGTGTTAATTTTGTTACTAACGGGTGGTGTAGAATTGGCCTCCAGTGCCTTTTTGATATTGAAAGTATTTCTGAAAACAAAACCTGGTTTCTCACCTAACACTCTAGAAATATCATCATTCCCTTGAATGATTTTCCAGTTACCTTTCGATTAAATTTTTTATGGCCGGTCCATCTATACTCATACCTAGAGAACAAATAGGACCTGCAACGCCAGTATTAGTGGAAGTATTCAAAGTTGATACATCATAATTCTTATCCACCTTGTAATCCAAAATAGCGGGGTAAAGGGTACTTCTCCTACTTAAAACCATAGTTATAATGTCATCTAACATAATATTAGGATACCCCCTCTTTAAAAACAAATTTTTGATGAACAAAATTTCATCATACAAATCCTGTTCAGATGAAGTCATTCGACAAGCCCTGATAAACTGTCCCTTTGGAATGTTTTTAATAGTGTGTTTTTGGTGGGCACTGTCAAAATGAAGGTAACTATTTGTAAAGGTCTCTTTACGATATATTCTACTGTTGAATTTATTTTCCAAGAAGTCCCAACTCAAGGAAACATCCAAGAAATTAACCGATAATCCGGAATTCCCTGGTTCAAATTTTAAAAAACCAACCTGTTTATTAATCTCCATAACAAAATCTCCCATTGTTTCTCTATTCCCTTTAATAATGAAAAACAAATCATCGACAAACCTAAGGTATACCAGTATTTCAAACCTGGTCTTTAGTGGGGTTAAAAAGAAATCCTCCCACCAGGCCATAACCAAATTAGCGTAAGAGGGCGCCGCTGAAGACCCCATGGCTACCCCCCTTTTTTGGATTTTTTCTGGTTTATTTCTGTGGTTTTTCCAGTTGTTGCAGATGTCTTGTGAGGTACATACCAAAAGGGGTGTTGTACTCTATAATGGGTCTAATGAGTGATGAGTAGAGGGGAACAATGACCTCTTTTTTTCTGGATGAAAATCCTTTTGTGATGAGATGAGCCACGTAGAAAGATTTCCTGACCACTGTGGCAATGTGATTATCAAAGGAGAGACTGCTGTCCACCTGTGTCCCAAGGTCTCTTATCACATTTTCGGCATTAAGTAGACTACCAGCTATATGGTAGTTCATGGGTACAGAGTTTTTACCAAAGGGGATGACAATACACTTTTTGGCATTGAGCTTCAGGCCATGGCTTTGACACCAGGCATCTGTCTCAGTGAGGCCCTTTTGTAGTTTGTTCACATCATTAGGAGTTTCGATTATGGCTCCTAGTTTGCAACTACAACATGTAGAAGTGTGCTACATCATGGGGACAGGGGAAGTAATGAGTGTTGTGCTCAGTGTACAGTACATACTTATGTAACTACAACATGTTGAAGTGTACTACATCATGGGGACAGGGGAAGTAATGAGTGTTGTGCTCAATTTACAGTACATACTTATGTAACTACAGCATGTAGAAGAGTGCTACAGCCTGGAGAAAATCCTGCTGGCAACTGTAGTCGCATTTATGCTCCAGTATGTTTTTTAGGTAATGTTCCCCACACACTGTGAAGTGGTAGTGGTCCACACACTCCAATTGTAAAGGCACTGCCCACTGTGCACTGCATTTTTACTGCCACTGACATGCCCTGTGGACAGCCTGCTGCTGATGCCTGCCATATTGCCTGCTGTCTCATGTTCTTTTCGGGACCATGGACATTGTTTTCCCCCTATGCATTTGGTTACTGAAGTTGTGGGCATGGCAACATATTCTATTCTTTGCCCACAGGGAATTTTCAAACAGCCATATTTGTCTGCAGCTGGATGTCACTTCAGCCATGTGTCCCCATTCAAATGTACCACAGGGAAATGTCTCGCTGCCTTGGCGCCTTAACCCCTGTGACTACCATTCATGGGTCTGGTCAATGATACTGGTTTGCTAATATGTGATGATGCCAAAATGAAAGACGTGTGCACATTAGGTTCATAGATTCATGGGTTAACAGTAGCTTATTCAGTCCCAAAGGACATAAACAGCATTCACAGAATACCCCACATTGTAACCATCCATTCGCATGACTAATTTACATGCAGTTTCAGAACCCTTTCTTTTGATGGCTTCAGGGGCCAGATCAGACCTGTAAGTATGACTGTCCATCCATGCAGCCAGGTTATGATCAAAGAGGGTCAGGGAGATACTTTGCTCTATATCCAAATAAAGTTGATTCTGTTAATGCTGGATTGTTTAGGATGTATAGCTAACTTGCCAGTATGTCTTACATATGTTTTGGATAAATTCTCTTGAATGGGTGTTTAGAATGTTACTATTTGTGAGGATTATGCTAGAGGTGACAGTGGACCAGATGCTTTGAGGCTATGCATGTTTGACAGAGATTAACTCTCCAGAGTCTATAGGTAAACAGAAAAGTGACAAACTGGTTGAATGATATCTGTGTAGATGAGTAAAGATATACCTTTGCAGACTGCAGTGAGAACACAGTGCAGTCGCTCAGACTGGGTGATGTACAAACAGCACTACAAAACAAAAGGGACATTATACTCTGTTAATAACCCCATGGTTGTTGTTGTTGTTTGTCTTTCGGCTTTTTCCCGGTAAGGGGTCGCCACAGTGGAACTCCGGTCCACTAATGATTGGCAGTAGATTTTTACGAAATGCCGAGGTGCCAGCTCAACGCCCAACCTTCAACGAAGGCACGCCCATTTATGCACGAATGTCTTTTGAACGCTACCCAACTGCGGAGAGGACATGCAGACTCCACACAGAAAGCACTCCCAAGCCAAGAATTGAATGGGAGAACCTGTTGCTGTGAGGTAACAACGCTACCAGTGTACCAATAACCCCATGGTGATTAGGTAAAGGATCTCCGAATATGAGTGTGAGTGTAATGATGAAAGGATAACTAATTGTCAGTGAAAGTGCTCTGGTACATAATCGCTGACTCAGTTTTAGCTAAAGACATCCTGCTGGTACTGCATTTCTTGGCATGTAGTTTTACACCGCGGTCTAGGCGCCACTTTGTGCTACATATTATTCACATCTGAAAAATCTAGTAGTCAGACAATGAGGTAGTGATAACTACAACCTCGGTCAGCTGCAAGCCCTTGAGGTGATCCTTAACAGTGGAGAACTAAATATCAATGACAAGTGGTCGTGGAACTGATCACTGGAATATTCCAGAAGGGAATACTCTTTCACCGGAGAGCATGCCACCCAACTAATGGACTTGGCTATGCCCATTAGCCATGTTAATATGTAGCTGGTAAAAGATGAATTTACATTCACTTTCCTTAGCTTATCAATCATCCAGTGCCATATATATATATATATATATATATATATATATATATATATATATATATATAGAATGGTGGCAGGCCTAGCCACCCAGCAGTGTAAACCTTGGCTCAAGATGATTGTCACTACTGAAGTGACCCCCCGACTCCATGTGCAACATGGGGAAAGGGGTTGATTATGGATGGATATATATATATATATATATATATATATATATATATATATATAAAAAACAAATATTTACTACAATTAATACATTAAATGCATAATATTCTTTACATCTATATTATAATTCTCAAGCTCTGCAAACACGTAGTGATTGCTTATCTATATATTACAATATTTCATTGTTATTTAGTGTGTCCCTAATTCCATCTACCCATTTATATATTATATTTTAGTAGCTAACTACCTAATGGTGCTCTTTGCAGAACTTATCTAAGACGAAAAAAAATTTCAAATTTTCAAACAATCATCAAACTTAAATAATCATTATTATGTGTCAATTACCTATACGAACTGATATGCAAGTACTGAAAAGCATCAAATATACATATATATATTTGTCAATATGTTATGAATAAGGAAAAATGTAAATATGAAAAAACTATATATATAAATTATATATACATACTGCATGGTATTACACTAACACTAAGTGTGATGATATAATAGCCCTCTAAATAGCTTGAATATATCTAGTACGTATTTTAGATCCATCTGATTCGTTGCTATATTTCCTTTTAGTCTACTATTTTATTTTTTTTTTATTTTTTCTTTTTATTTTTTCCTCAGCATCAAGTTGCAAGTTACACACTATAACTTGCCCTTAAATCCTGTTCTGTTTCATACTCACTCCTATTAATTATAGTCAGTACTTAGTGTATTAACATACCATGCAGGTATATGGTAATTTTACATTATAGTTCATTCATTATTCACATTCTTCTTTTTTATTCAAGCTAGACTAAAATAATATATAAAATGGGTAGATTATATATATATATATATTGAGAGAGAGAGAGAGACATGAAATGAACACATATTGACACACACATTTGAATAGTTGTGGGATTTAGTTACATATCAACAACTGTGAAAGTGGACTGGTCAGCACACCCATATGAGCCATAGCAGAGCCCTCTTAGAGAAAATGAACATAATTACAGTAGTACCTTTGCAGTGCCCTTCTGAAACAGATATATCGACCAGATATGTAGCACATACAGAAGTTATACAAAATTCAGGAATGCCTTGGATTACAAGTCAGTCAGTAAAACACAGAGGCTATTTTATTGCAACCCCATGAATACAAACAAAGATTATGTATTACATACATACATATGCACATGCATAGAGAAATGGTGACTATAACCCGTCAAAATATGGGATCATTGGTGACATGAGACATTGGTCAAAGCACTTGTATTTGTAAGCCTTAATAAAGGAAAGGATGCTGGTAGTTACCAGTCGTGATATAGTAGGAATGGTAATAAAAATATATGCGGAAATGTATAGACTGCATTTGCCTCGATTTTCAAATGCAGATGAGTGTAAATGACTTGTACTTTGGTCAAACATTCAGCAAAGCTGTGAAAGCTCAAAACCTTATAAGATAATAAATGGTACAAAAACAGTGAAAAAAAAATCAGTAGGATGGAATCAGTATTATACAAACAAGGTAGGGAATGATGTCTGAAGGACAACACTCAGCATGACCTATGG
This sequence comes from Protopterus annectens, assembly GCF_019279795.1. NCBI lineage: Eukaryota > Metazoa > Chordata > Ceratodontiformes > Protopteridae > Protopterus > Protopterus annectens. Next base: position 1,870,658,087 of record NC_056732.1, read on the forward strand.
GGAAAGAGTTTTAGAATAGCGATTAGACTGCGTTCTAAGCTGCTTGACATGGTTTACAAATAAAAGGAAAAATATATTATGTTTTCATAATATTAGGACATTAGGACATTGCAATGCACAATTGGCCAAATCAATGCTGGGCTGTAAAATGAGGGAGAATTTGTTTGATTGTAAAGGTGTACCTAGATGAATACACAAAATAACAAGCAACACTAATAACAGCCCATGAGAAATACAATTGCCAGTGGAGGGGAAAAAAGATTAGTAGCAACAAACGTTTCAAAAATACGGTTGCCTAGGCTTGAGTAATTATTAGACACAGTTTATCAAAAACAAGTACATACTAAAGTACATATCAATTCATTGCTAAAGAGGCTACAGGTGTGTGTGTGTGTGTGACAAAATCCAGTGATTCAACAAATCATATTGTTCATAGGCGGGTAAAGGAAAAGAGTGTGTGTGTGTGTGTGTGTGTGTGTGTGTGTGTGTGTGTGTGTGTGTGTGTGTGTGTGTGTGTGTGTGTGTGTGTGTGTGTGTGTGTGTGTGTGTGTGTGTGTGTGTGTGTGTGTGTGTGTGCATGCATATATATCTATGCATAACTCTGGCAGTAAACTTCATAAATTTTATAAATGTACCATGGAAAATCTTCTATATTTGTTGTATGTGCACAGAAAGTTGAGATTTTACTTACATATAATGAAAAAGCTTAGGTAATTTTTTTCTGGTTAATTGGGTAACTTGTTTAAATCAGTTTGTTAATTTTCTATTGTTTTATATATGTAAAAAAAAACTGCACTTTATTCATCTGCTTTTACTGTATTTGTGTTTCTTCCTACTTTATTACTAGGGGCATTGACTACAACTCTGAACTGAGATATATAACAATAAGTATCCTTTTATGTGCATTTAAAGTGTTTTTTTATTGTATCTGCTTTATTTTGTGAAAAAAAAAATACACTTGTTCCCCACCTTTCTAAGCTAGTATAGTCCAGTTTTCAGGTTAGTGCTGAATTCAGGGCTGTGTTACAAATTTCTGTGTTTGCCCATACCTTACTTGGAAAGAAGGAAGTTTCTCTGTTCACCTGTGAGAGAGGGGAGCTTTGAGCAGCCTATCCGTCCCTGGAGGAGTGGTGTCAGCTCAGAAATTAGTAGTTTACTGGCCATTTAGGGCTAATTTCTATCTCTTTCATTTCCCTGGTATAAAAACAGCATTTGCCTGATTTTGCGTGCTGGGCAGCACCGGTTAACTAGGGTATAACTATTCCCGGCTCCACAAAGTCTCCTCTTCAATTGTTCCCTTGGAACTAGACAAACTTTCAACTTAAGGTAATGGTTCTCATTCCTGTCAGACACAACAAGCTGCAGGCAGTCTAGAAGGGACTCTACAAAGTGGTAAGGATAGTCAGTGATGTTAACTACATGGTGGAACTGCTAGGCAGGAGGCAGGGGCACAAATTATATCATGTTAACATGATGAAACCTTACCATGACAGGGATGACCTTATGCTAAGTATTGGTAATAGGAGGCAGGAGGAGTCTGAGAGGGATCTATGGTTACAGGGAGCCATCCAGGAAAATCCCAAATTACTATGGTGAAGCCTAGGGTTGCCGGCATATGATGGAACAGTGCAGCATTGTATTGGAGTCGACAATGCCAAGGCAGCTGGAATCTCAAGACAGGGAATGGGGTAAGGTATTCCCAGATAGGCTTAACCCTCTCAAGGAATGTTTCTCAAGGGTCACTTGAAAAACTAGCTTGAGTTTTCGGGGAAGGGAGAAATGTGACACCAGAGAAACACTGCCTGCCCAGCTATCTGGAATTTTGTAAATAATTGTACGTCACTTGAAAATATTAATATGATTTGTATAGAGATGTGACACTGCCAGCCCAGCTATCTGGAATTTTTTAAATAGTCACATGTCATTTCTGAATAGTGATATGATTGATACGCTCGTCTTACAAATGGACAGCCACAAAGCATTCTATAGCTATGTCAAGAATCTCAATGGCAACACCAGATCTTCTCTGATTTACAGCACAACGGCACAAAAATTACAGAACCAACTGATATTGCCAACATCCTGGCAGATAGGTTCAGTGCTAACTTTACCCCCCTGTCACCCCCTAAAGGGCCTATATCTATACAGGAAGTATGCACAGTCCCTGTAATCACAACTACGCAGGTAAAAGCTGCACTCTCTAAAGCCAAAAACACAGCATCCATGGGGCCGGACAACATCCCAGGCTGCATTTTACATGAACTTCAGAATGAACTGGCTCCCCACCTAAGCACCATGTTCAATCATAGCCTCACATCAATCAGGCTTGGTGCCCAGTGAATGGTGCACAGCAACAGTTATCCCAGTTCACTAAGGGAGAGCCACCTCTGATCCCGGTTACTATTGCCCTATTAGCCTGACGAGCCTGGTCTGCAAGGCCATGGGATGTATCATCATGGAACTCATAAACAAAGACATTGGTAACCTCCAAACTCTGGACCCCACCTAGTTTGCGTTTGTGAAAGGCAGATTATGCCTCCTGAACCTGATCGACTTCTTTGAGACAGTCACCAAAGCTGTATATGAGGGTAAGGTGGTTCACACAGCCTATCTTGACCTCGCCAAGGCTTTCGACACCATCCCCCATTATGGAATTATAGCTAAACTCACTAAACTAGGTATAAATCCCTACATCACAAGATAGGTTGCCAACTTGCTCACTGACAGAACCCACACTGTAAAAGTTGCAGACTCCAAATCTGACTTCAAACCAGTGACAAATGGAGTACCACAGGGTTCAGTTCTGGAATCTCTCCTGTTTGGTATCTACTTCTCTGAAGTACAGGCTAACACAGAAGGCCTCTGGCTAATGAAGTTTGCAGATGACTACAAACTTGGAGTCTTAGTCGAGTCCCCAAATGATGTGGACATCCTACAGAAGGGCCTTACTGAGATAGATGCCTGGTGTCAGAGCCATGGCCTCAAGCTCAATGCCAAAAAGTGCATTGTCATTCCCTTTGGTAAAAACACTGTACTCATGAACTACCACATAGGCAGCAGTCTACTTAACACTGAATGTGTAATAAGAAACCTTGGGACCCAGGTGGAAAGTAGTCTCTCCTTTGATAATCACATCACCACGGTAGTCAGGATGTCCTTCTATGTGGCACACCTCATCACAAAAGGGTTCTCATCCAGGAAAAAAAAAAGGTCATTGTTCCCCTATACTCAACACTCATTAGACCCATTATAGGGTACAATGCCCCTTTTGGAATGTACCTCACAAGACATATGCAGCAGCTGGAAAGGCCACATAAGTACCTCACAAAGAGGATTACTGGCCTCAAACAGATGCCCTATACTGACCGTCTCAAAACTCTCCAGCTTTACTCTGTAGCATATCGCCTACCTGAGGTGATCTCTGCCTAATATATAAAGCTATGTCAAACCCAGAGCTGTTGGACATGCTACACCTAAAGAAATCCCAATCCCTCTGAGCTACACATTATAGGGACCTAAACCTTGTCCTCACAATAAACAGGACATGCTGGAGGGATAGATTCCTGTCCCAGAGACTTCCCATAATCTGGAACAATCTATCCATCTATGTCAAGCAAAGTTCCTCATTAGCACTCTTCAAGAAAAATCTTGATTAGTGGATGGGAAATAGGAAATACACCCCGGGGATCACTTCTGCGACAGTGGCACATAAAAATAACTTTCTTGGGTGGCATAAGCCAGGGAACCTTGTTGGCTAGGCTTACTTAGGCTCTTGGCCCGACAGCCTAGTACCTACCTATGAACCTATTAAATGTAAGAGAACTATATATTATGTGGATATTAAGCTACTGGTTCAGAAGTGTGTGTTGAACTCTATGTTATGTACCGAGCCTCAAGAATGTAACCACAGTGTACCCTTCTGGAAAAGAACAGAATTTTATATATATATATATATATATATATATATATATATATATATATATATATATATTATATATACATATATATAAACTATACACCTATGCAAATGTATTTTTAATAGTAGAAGTTGGAACATACAGAGGAAAATAAGTTGGAATCAAAGTGTTTTACAATTGTGTGTTTATCTCTCAATTTCAGTCTAGGAGACAGGATGTCTAGAGCTAGAAGTTTCTTTCTATTCTCTTGAAATGTAAATAATTACTTGGTTTAAAATGTAAAGTGTTTTTATTGTTTTGTGACTTTCTAGCAGCTGCACATATGAGAGATATGATTTTTGACACATAGTTACTAAAGTCTAAGTATCTATTTAGCTTGGAAACTGAAGGCAGGTGACAAAGAGTGATGTAATCTGAGATAACCCAGCAGTAATATTGATTTAGAAACTCTCTCAGAGGCTGTGCATTTTGTATTTGTCTTTGGACCTGGAAACATCCTCTCATCAGCACTTGCCTTGCTAATAGTAAGTAATCAAGGTACAGTAATCTGTCTTAGATATAGATAGAAATATAGTAAAGATTATTTTAGATGTTTTCTGTATTTGAGACTGTCCTGCAATGTTGTTTTAAAATATTTCCTGTGATTCTGAACTCTGTAGTTACTGTATTGATTGAGTATTGTCTTGCTCTTTTATTATTTAGTATTAAATATATTTAAACCTTTGAATTGTGGCTGGTTTGTCTAGAGATATTTAAGCTTTTAGAGTACTTGCTTATGTATTTGGTGACATTGTATAGGCCACTCTAATAGCCTTAGTCATACTTACCATTTGGATAATAGTAACATTACATGGTAGGATTGGACACCCTTTGGTAAGGGCCTTATAGTAGCTGATAATTAAGAGTGGTTGGTGGCAGTAATAACTACCTTATAGTCTTAGCAGAAAGGGGCATAGCTAATAAATCTGTGCCAGCCTTCCCCAGGAGCTACTTGAGCAGGGACATGAAGTACTGGTTGGACAGAAAGGGTGTTGAAGATTCTTGCTTGACCACTTGGCTGAGATCTTAACCCTATAGCTGTGCCAGTGGGGAGTGTTATTGGGGAACTGGAGAAAGAGGGAGAAACCATCCCCAGTCTGACTGTGATCTCTGTGTGCTCTTAAGGGAAATTGCACTTTACTGTGTGTGTACTTGTCATCCTCCCAATGTGTACATTCCTCACTGGAGCTAGTGGTGAGGATTTAAGCTCCTTGATTACTGGGCCAGTGCAGGGTTGTCACAGTGTAGATCAACAATCAAGAGATAACCACATTGGAGTCCTTCACAGACTAGGTATATTAGCTTGGAATATAGCTTCACAGCACAATATCGCTCTGCAGGAATCCTCAATTTGAGTTGGTGCAAAACTGTGTGTCAGACAATATGACCTTCAGCAGGGCAGACATGGATGAATGCAAACTGGATCAAGGGGTCTTCCAAGATATGATCCATCTATGTCAGTTCCTCAAGTAGGCCAGTTTGCCTCGTCTCCTAACAATCAAATGGCAAAATTCTGTTCCTGTACCCCTTGCTAAAGGCCTAGAAGGCAGATGCATTTTCTTCACCCTGGACAGGAGTGTCACAGCATGATATTCCACATTGTACAATTATATCAAGGGTACATCTGAAGATTTGAAAACAATACCTATGATCATTGAAGTGACCCCCCCCCCCTCTTGCCTATGCAAGCAGGGATCTCTCTTGATTTTGAAAATGTCCATGGGAAATTACACGCTTCCATGCAGGCAGGATCTTCTCAACCATGAACAGGGATGTTGGGTACACCGCAACATCAATCAACTTAGATTAACTGACTGAATGAGAGGCTATTAAATCCATTTATGCACCAGTTTAATGTGGACAGGCATGAAGCAATGGTACTCTGGCAGCCCTGTGCTATAAAATCATATTTAAGAAAATGGCAAATGTTGACTAGTAGATCCAAACATCATAACCAGTATGCTTTCATGGTGTATTGTTCTCACAGTTTTATTATAGTTGTGTGAGTTCTTATCCAATACCCACTGTTATTCCTCTGTCATAGTTCACTTACCAGACATTACTGCAGGTCTGCACATGGATCCATTCCATTCAGTGCAGTTTGTTATCAAAAGGTTCTTGAAAGAGGTTTGAAACAAAGAGGCCTGCAAGAAAACACGGTTCTCCTCCTTTTAATCATATGTTTGATTTCTCAAATGTAACACTGTCCAAGTGAGCCATCTAATTAGTGTGCCTTGAGGCTCTGAGCATGTGAAACAGCATTACTGATTTATCTGACCTTTGCAAGAATGCTATCTGAGTTGCAGCCCATTATGGTTAGTGAACCTGATGCTACTGTTCCTCGAGACAGTGTTTCTTGGATAAAAGCATTCTTTTGCCTTAGCTGACATTATAGTTAACTTTACAGCAAACTATCCATCTGTCTCTTTTCCTTACTGAAGCTTAAAATGGGGAAGAATGGATACTTCATACCTTGGATGTCCACAGACAACACAGATACTATCTTTACAGAACTAAATCTTTCAAATGTTTATATTACTTGCTCATTGGTTGGGATGGTAAGAATGGAGAACCTGTGTAAAAACAGCAGATTTTCAAAATGTGGCTTAAAGCTACCAGCCTTTGTTATACTCACCATAACAAAACTATTCCAGGCAGGTGCAAAACATACAGCGCTAGGGCTTAGGCTTCACTTATGTATTTTTGGAATGGGTGAATTTGACAAAGTAATCTTAAAGCAGCAACCTGGTCCTCTGTACATGCACTTGGGAAGCGCTATTAGTTTCATTTCTTTACGTCAGTATGGATAAGGCTTTTCTAGTAGCATTCTGTGTGGTGCTTCTGGACTCTGCTCCTTACATGACCCAAATGTGTTATAGTGGGATACATGATCCATATAGCTAAGACTGATGCAGTACTCATCAGTATAATAAACACAGTACAGTGGCATAAGCCAACTCACTGTAACACTAGATGTTTGAGTCATCACTGCTGCAGTAGTGGTCAGCTAACTACCATACCCCTTATCTTTTGGTATATCGGTTATGCCAGTGTCTATACATTTATGTGTTGTTCCTGCCATTGTCCTTTGACAACTCAGGCTCCCAATCTCTCTGTCTCTGTCTCTGATGGGAAGAAAAGTGAAGGGCTTCTCCTCCAAATGTGTATTTTCTCATGTCATCTGGTATTGGCTGACAGTTTGGGCACATTTATGGTGCCTTAAAGCTGTGGAAGATGGCTGGTTGTTATACTCCGGACAGGATATAACCCATATCACTAAGCCAACAGCAGCAGTGATCCTTCTGACGTGTAAAGTTATGGTAAGTGCAACTTACCCTGCTACACTTAACTTGTGTATTTACTATTTGGACATAGGTGAGGAAAGGTGTTTGTATATGAACATCTTTGTACTGATGACTGTATACCGCTCAAAGTCTTAGAAGATTAATTCAGGACAAGCTCAGCTAATGTATTGTGATGTCCTATTATTAAGCACAATCTATGAGTATTAATATAATTCACTCAAAGCCTAGGGTTGGGAGGGTGGCCTAATGGTTAAGGTGTTTACCTTGCAAGCACAAGATGCAGCGTTTAAGTCTCACAAGGGATAATTGGCTAGGCTTAAAATGGCTCTCAAGGGCAGTTAGCTTAGTACTAACCTATGAACAGTATTGTTTTATCAGCCATCTGTTTTCTGAACATTGTCAAGTTTGAAAGTCTAATGAACTTTAAATTCTGTAAATTTTATAATCATAAAACTGCCTGATAATAACTTTAGTTACTGTGCAAAGCATTCACATATTCTTACATATTCACTTACTCTCCAGCCCTCTCTAACCCAGTTCAAAAAAAGCCTTAAACTACACTTTTAAATGCACTGGCAGTGTCCCTGTTCAAAACCTGACACCCACCCCCTGGTATTGGATATCTTGCCTAATTAAATCTGTCATTTAACTCTAAAATGTATATGACTTTACTTTTTGGCATATATAGAGCTCATTACAGGATAAAATCCTTATCTGTGTAAAACTCTCAGTTGCCTACCATGTTCTATAAATGTTTGTAACCTTACTGAAGACTGTAAACTGTGTTAATTTGTAAATTTTACTAATGTAATGTAATCTACTAACTTGGAGCTTTTCTCCCCAGGCCTCTGCTGAAAATGGACATATATCCAGTCGGACCATCCCAGTAAACAAATGTAAAATAAATAAATAAATTAATAAATAAGAATAAATAATAATACCTTATCTAAATAAGATATCAAAGTGAAGGAACGAAAGGGTCCAGCTACCCTCTTCAGTGTATGTTGATGGCTGTGATATATGTAACATACATTTTGGGACAAAGATCAAATATAGAAAGATCAAAGCAAGGTGGGTGAGAAATGGAGAAAAGTATGCAGCCAGATTAAAGTTAGTGTTACTTGTTTTGTCACTGAAATATGTCTGTGAGAGTAATTCTCCTTCCCCTGTTGTGTGATACAGGACTAATCAAAGATATCTTTTGTTAAATGGAAAGATGAAACAGACCTTGTGAGAAAAGTGGAGCAGAGTAATGGAAGAAAAATACAGTCAGCTTCAAAAGTAGCTAGCTTCCCAGTGGTTTTTATGGAAATTTCACTTTTTCAGTGACACCCCCCCCCCCCCGTTTTCTGATGCAGGGCTGCATTCATCTCCAGACAGTTGTTCTTCTTTCGTCTTTTCCTTGTTAGGGGTCGCCACAGCGGAACTCCAGTCTGCTAATGATTGGCAGTTGATTTTTACGGTGCCAAGGTGCCAGCCCGACACCCAACCTTCAAGAAAGGCACACCCATTCAAGCATGTCTTTCGAATGCCACTCAACCGCGGGGAGGACATGCAGACTTCGCACAGAAGGTGCTCCAGCCGAGAATCAAATGGGAGAACCTCTTGCTTTGAGGTGACAATGCTACAGCTGCACCACCGCGGCTTATTCAACTCCAGACAGTACCATGGACAATGTGCATTATACCTCTATGAGTTCTACTTTGTGCATAAACTTGGTTCTGTTCCCCAAGTCCCACTAACATAAATTCAATAGCTGCTTTTATTCTAAAGTACTTAAGCAGGTTATACAAAGGAATAAAAGAGAAAGGCGTAAGATAACTGTTATGCATACCATTATGGTACTGGCACCACAGCACATAGGTGTTTCCCTATTCATGGGGAAATCACCTCCCCTTTTATCATTATACATAGCATTTCCATTCTGTTAGCCTGCATTCAGTAACCACCACAGTGTAGTAGATACTTTTTCGTACCATGAATCCATGTTTATAGCAGGGCTGTTGATTTTTAGTTGTATTTTACATGTGATTACAAGTGGTGGTACACTGATAACAACTAGCTATTTGCAGAAAACTTTCCAAGTCAAATTATGCACATTGAAGAAAATAAAGGACAGAACAGAAATTAAGCTGTACATATCATAACCAGAAATGAAAGTTATAAATGTATATCAAATTGGATAATAGTAATGAATAGACAGTGAAAATTAGGGAAGATATGAACTTTTGACAATTCAGATGACTGTATTTGAGGACATAAATAATACTTGCAATTGTGTGGGCTAATAAGAATAAAGGCACGGGGTGGTGGGGTGGGGAGCTAGGAAGTATTACGACATGAAGAGAGTAATGCTAGAGGTTGAGAGGCCTTTCTGTCATTTGGCACCCGCAGCAATGGTTCTAGTGATGGGTTGCTTGGGGGAAGGATCTGAGGCAGTAGTGTTATCACCCGGACAGTATGTCATCATGATGGACTTTTGTCCAGCTCAACGTCATGGTCAGTTCATACTGCTCTCAGTAGGACATAGATAATGTCCTGTCTGCATTTGGCCATGTCGCTGAAGGAACTTCACATCTGAGGGAGACTGGGACATGATTTCAAATTCAGAGTCATCTACAAACTTGCTTAACCATAAGTCTTCAACCATGGTAAAGAGATAAGTAACTGCAGATAAAATGGAGTCCCTGTAGTAAACTATGTGGAATATAACTGATTGCTATGATACTTTGTGGTAATGCTGAAAGTTCTAGCAATGAGTGGGTTCTGATTTTCAGCTATTTTGCTATCTGTCTCACTACAGAGACATTTGTTATTATTTCCTAAAGCTTATTAAGGATGAGAGCATGATGGGTGATGCCAAATGCTTACCCTAGGTCATATGACCCTGTGTGGACAACATGAACACTGTCAATAGCCTGTTTGCCTGTTCAATGAATATGAGAAGCCTGACTGATAAGTTTATTTTATTTGTTTGATTTGACTCAGTGGTGATGGACAGGTTGACAGACGAGATCAGACAAGAGTCCCCGTGGACTATGATGTTTGCAGATGACATTGTGATCTGTAGTGAGAGTAGGGAACAGGTGGAGGAGACCCTGGAGAGATGGAGATATGCTCTAGAGAGAAGAGGAATGAAGGTCAGCAGGACTAAGACAGAATATATGTGTGTGAATGAGAGGGAGGATAGAGGAATGGTGAGGATGCAAGGAGTAGAGGTGGCGAAGGTGGATGAGTTTAAATACTTGGGATCAATAGTTCAGAATAATGGTGAGTGTGGAAGAGAGGTGAAGAAGAGAGTACAGGCAGGATGGAATAGGTGGAGAAGAGTGTCAGGAGTGATTTGTGACAGACGAGTACCAGTAAGAGTGAAAGGGAAGGTCTACAAGAGGGTAGTGAGACCAGCTTTGTTATATGGGTTGGAGACAGTGGCATTGACAAAAAGGCAGGAGGCAGAGCTGGATGTGGCCACATTAAAAATATTAAGATTTGCACTGGGTGTGATGAGGATGGACAGGATTAGGAATAAGTATATTAGTGGGTCAGCCCAGGTTGGAAGGTTTATAGACAAAGCCAGAGAGGCAAGATTACGTTGGTTTGGACATGTGCTGAGAAGGGATGCTGACTATATCGGTAAACAAGATGCTAAGGATGAAGCTACCAGGTAACAGGAAAAGAGGAAGGCCTAGGATAAGGTTTATAATTGTGGTGAGAGAGGACATGCAGGTGGTTGGTGTGACAGAACAAGATGCAGAGGACAGGAAGAAATGGAAACAGATGATCCACTGTGGCGACGCCTAATGGGAGCAGCCGAAAGAAGAAGAAGATTTGACTTGGATTTAGTTTTGAACTGGTAACTGTGTAGCCTATCAATATAATTCAGGTGCAGAAAATGTTAGGATGTACTCGGGTACAGTGATTCCTAATGCTTTCATTACACTTTGCCACACGTCTGTATAGGCAACTGCAAGTAGTTCATTTGTAGCACATTTTGAATTTGCACTTCTACCTGTGGCAGCAACTGTCAAACATGGACTTACCTAACCAACGTCTTCTCTGGCTTCTACAGTGCCTACATATATGTTCTTGCTTATTGTGATGTTTTTACATGGATAACTAACTGAAATGAATATGTAAAAAAACAAATAAAGAAATAGCTGAAGAATGGGAATATATGAAGTGATGTCATACAGCAATTAAGTGTCATTCATGGTACCTTAGATAGTGCAGCACAAATGCAATTGTTCTTATACATTTTTACTGAATTTCACAAAGTAGTGGTGTGTCGAGAGGTATCATTATCTGTATAAACTGCTGGTACTCTTACAGGACCTGAAACAGAGTAGGCAGGAATTCAGAAGGACAAAAAAGTGCACTCTCTGTAATGGCAAACTGTGCAATAAGCATTACGCATGGCATACAGATAGTTGTAGCAGAATCATGGTACGGTGAGAATGGAATGGAATGGGTGTGCTCATGAGTGTATTCTTTGATAAGCAGCATATTTGTGGGTGAACAGAAAATGTATTATTTTAATATGAGTGAATATGGATCTTAGTGTCAGTCACGTCTGTTAATTATAAGATGTATACATTTATACATAAACTGGAGAAGTTCATGTATATACATAGGCCTATGCATGCACACTACTCAAAGCAAATAAGGGTAATGATATGTATATAGACATGCATGCGCACATGTACATACACATAGGCGTGTGAGTATTTAAATATTTATTGAGATATGCCTGTAACATGCAGAGCTGTAATAATTACAGAGGGATCGATCAGTCACAGCATGAAGTTATGTTAAAGAGTAGTGGAAGAGAGGTTAAGAAGGGAGGTGATGATTAATGATCAGCCGTATGGCTTCATGCCGGGAAAGAGCACTACAGATGTGATGTTTCCTCTGACGGTATTGATGGAGAAGTATAAAGAAGGTCAGGAGTAGTTGCATTGTGTCTTTGTGGACTTAGAGAAATCATATGACAAGGTGCCTAGAGAGGAGTTGTGGTATTGCATGAGGAAGTCAGGAGTGTCAGAGAAGTATGTAAGACTAGTAAGACTGGTACAGGATATGTACAAGGGTAGTGTGACAGTGGTGGGGTCTGCAGTTGGAGTGACAGATGATTTTAAGGTGGAGGTGGAATTACATCAAGGATCAGCTCTGAGCCCTTTCTTATTTGCAATGGTGATGGACAGGTTGACAGACGAGATCAGACAGGAGTCCCCGTGGACTATGATGTTTGCAGATGACATTGTGATCTGTAGTGAGAGTGGGGAACAGGTTGAGGAGACCCTGGGGAGGTGGAGATATGCTCTAGAGAGGAGAGAAATGAAGGTCAGCAGAACTAACACAGAATATATGTGTGTGAATGAGAGGGAGGATAGAGGAATGGTGAGGGTGCAGGGACTAGAACTGGTGCAGGTGGATGAGTTTAAATACCTGGGATTAACAGCTCAGAGTAATGGTGAATGTGGAAGAGAGGTGAAGAAGAGAGTACAGGCAGGGTGGAGTGGGTAGAGAACAGTGTCAGGAGGGATTTGTGACAGAAGGGTACCAGTTAGAGTGAAAAAGAAGGTCTACAAGAAGCTAGTGAGACCAGCAATGTTATATGGGTTGGAGATGGTGGCACTGACAAAAAGGCAGGAGGCAGAGCTGGACATGGAAGAGTTAAAGATGTTAAGATTTGCACTGGGTGTGACAAGGATGGACAGGATTAGGAATCAGCATATTAGAGGGTCAGCTCAGGTTGGACGGTTTGGAGACAAAGCCAGAGAGGCAAGATTGCTTTAGTTCCAATAGGTATATTGGGAAAAGGATGCTAAGGATGGAGTTGCCAGGTAAGAGGAAAAGAGGAAGGCCTAAGATAAGGTTTATGGATGTGGTGAGAGAGGACATGCAGGTGGTTGGTGTGACAGAGCAAGATGCAGAGGACATGAAGAAATGGAAACAGATGATCCGCTGTGGCAACCCCGAATGGGAACAGCTGGAATAAGAAGAAGCCTGTAACTATGCATGGCCAAAGGGAGTCAAATTATGTTTGCATTAGTGATTACATTTTTAAAGAGGATTTTTGTGGCAGCTATTGTAATTACCAATGAGTTATCTGAAGTATTGTTTTTCGAAAGAATTAATTGATGAGTACTCATTGTATATTGTATACTTGGGTATATATATATATATATATATATATATATATATATATATATATATATATATATATATATATATATGTATATATCTAAACGGGTCTACTTCATATGATCGAAAGACCATTTGATCGAAACCCATTTGATCGAAAGTTCATTTGATCGAAAACCAGTATTCAAGGCATAAAACTGGGATTTTTCCCCCTCCCCAATGTCATGCGACCCTGGAGTTGATATATATAGTTAGGGGGGAGTGGGAGGCGAAGCCCCCCACCTATTTTCCTTTAAAATCTGTACTTTTTGTTTTATTTTTGTCTTTTAAAGGAAACTGCACCCCCCACCCACCCCTAACTGTAAAAAACAACTCCAGGATCGCACGACATTGGGGAGGGGGTTAAATCCCAGTTTTATGCCTTGAATACTGGTTTTCAATCAAATGAACTTTCGATCAAATGGGTTTTGATCAAATGGTCTTTTGATCATATGAAGTAGACCCATATATACATATACACACACACACACACACACACACACACACACACACACACACACACACACACACATAGTCTCAAATTGTTATATATGTCTATAGATCAATCTATATATATGTGTGTGTGTCTGTATTATATATGTATATGTGTGTGTTTATATATATTTATATATATAAAAGGATTTCTTTTCATGCGAAAATATGAAATGTGAAATAGATTTAAACAAAGAGGCTATAGTAAAAATATTATAGATCGGGAAATACCGAAGGTATCTAGCATGAAAAGAAATTTAAATTCTGGATATGAGCTTGATGGTGGGAACACAGAGAGGATAGTTCCTTTAAGGTTTATTACCACGTTTGGAACTAATACCTATACATTTTGAGGTATAATTAATACATTTTGGCATATTTTGAAACACGATCAATTTTTTGGTAGTTATCTCACTGAATATTGTAAATTTGGGTATAGAAGAGGTAGAAATATAGGGGAATCACTTTCATGGTATAAAAAAATGGAGTGTAATAAAACAAGACTGGGTACCACTAAATAGTGTAATCCTTGTGGTAGATGTACATATTGTAAAATTATTCTTAAAACAAAATCTTTTATATCCACTAGTACCTCAAAGGTTTTTGATATACATTTAATAACTTGTAGGACAGAATGGATAGTTTATATGGCAGTATGTCAATGTGGGGCCTTTTATGTGGGCCAAACATCAAGATCTTTTAAAAGTAGAGTGGCACTACATATAACTGACATTAAATGTCAAAGGGTACGAAGTGCCCTAAATAAACACAAAATGGATCACATTACGGCACGGTTTATATTTATAGGGATTGATACAATATGTAATATTAATACGAGGGAGACTGAAAAACATTTAATGTTGGATAAAAAGGAAAGGATGTGGATTTTGAATTTAGGGGCTTTATATAAACCTGGTTTGAACGAGTTTCTCTAAATAGTGAGGTTTATGGGTAAATAAATTAAGAATATTACTAAGGATAGTGATATACATAGGTGTGTATATATGTATTTAATGACATGTTATTTGTATTTTTCTATATTTTTGCATTTTGTATATATGGTGCTTTTTTAAAATTTGGGTATGTCTCTTTAAGGGGGACATATTTAATATGGTGATGAAGGCAGTGGGTATAATCCACTGATGACGCCTAAGAGGAGAAACCGCTTTGGAGCGTGTATTTTTGCTGTCTGCGAGCTGTTAAAATTTCTTGCTTCTTCTGCAGTGTTCTAAGCTTATTTTGGCTAATGGTGTTACAGTGCAGTGCTGGATTTACTTTGTTGTTTTATATATATATATATATATATATATATATATATATATATATATATACATACATACATGCATGTATAGATAGATGGATCTATAGATATACATAAAAATTTGAGACAATACAGATATGTCTACATGTATATGTGCTGAGAACAAGTTAGTGAGTAAGAGTTGGATAAACTAATGTGGACATGAATAACAGAGTGGAAAACAGGCACAGAACAGTAATGTGGTACCGATAAGTCAGTACCCAGAAGTACTAAAAGTGTAGGAAAACAGACAAACTGTACGTAAGTCAGCACCCAGAAGTACTAAAAGTGTAGTTACACAGTGTAGGATAACAGACAAACTGTATGTGGTACCAATAAGTCAGCACCCAGAAGTACTAAAGGTGTAGTTACACAGTGTAGGATAACAGACAAACTGTATGTGGTACCAATAAGTCAGCACCCAGAAGTATTAAAAGTGTAGGATAACAGACAAACTGTATGTGGTACTGATAAGTCAGCACCCAGAAGTACTAAAAGTGTAGTTACACAGTGCAGGATAACAAACTGTATGAGTTGTTGGGAAAGTGAATAGATAGAAAAGTATGTATACAGTGTATGAATGCAGTATCACCTGGCATAATATTACTGTATTGCATATTCGTTCATACCTCTCAACTGCACAGATTTTTGCAGAATGGCCCAGATTTTGGCCTCATATTTTTGGTCCATTTTTCATAAAATTGTGGTTTTCTGGCAAATTAGAGGTAAATCATTAAAGATTGAAGTTATAAAATAATGACAGACATTT
>NC_056732.1:1870674591-1870761802 GCF_019279795.1 Protopterus annectens
TCATATCCTGTTCAGTCTGTCCTGATGTGTGCATTCCAGTCACCCATTATCAATACTAATTCATGTTGTCCTGCTTTATCTAGTAGGTCCTGCAACTGCTGACTGAATGCACTCTTTTCCTCACTATCACAACCCTGCTGTGGGGCATAGGCTGAGATTATGAATACTGCCCTATCATTACACTGGAGTTTGATTGCGATGAGTCTGTCATTAATTCTGATGATATCCCTTACTGCCTTCTGAAGCCTCTCTCTCACCACAATTCCTACACCAGTTCTAGCCTGCCCTCCACCTGAGTAGTAGACTCTGGATCCCAAGCCAAGTGGCTTTGCTGTACTGTCCTTCCATCTCGTCCCCTGGATGCATAGGATGTCCAGCCTCCTCAGTATCATCATGCCATCCACTTCCAAGCTGCGTCCTGTCAGTGAACCTACATTAAGCATATCAATTCTCAGTTCATGTTTGGCAGGTTGGTTGGTTTACATCCAGCTTTTGCTGCCCAGGTAACCCAGGCTGGGCAACTAGACACCTGCCAGCCAGTAGCTTATTGACCCAGGGCTGCTGGGCTTTATAGCGGGCACACACTGGCCAGTAGGGGCACAGATACCCCTCCCACCATTAGCATGAGTCCCTGGCGTGGGTCAGAGTAGGACGAGTCCTCAACCCACTTATCACCAGTAACTACCCATGCCCATTTTTGACGACATTAGTCAACATGACCGAATAACCTAGAGCCATATTTTACACTGAGTGGCTAGCCCTGCCACAGCACACAATCTGTGATCCATGTTCTCCTATCTTGAGGATACTGCGCACCACAGAAGATGACCAAAGCGGTTGGTCTGTACAACTCTTTCCCCTATAGAGCACCATGTAGAGTCTGTGCTGCTGCCCACAGCTCCATTCATTGGTGAGTTTGAGATGGAAACAGTCAGCATGTTTTTTGGACATGGGAGAAACCCCACGGAGACAAAAGGAGAACATGCAAACTCCAAGCAGGCATTGGTCGGAGGTCAGGATTGAACCCTGTACCTGGGAGGTGAAGGCCTTAACCACTAAGCCATAACAATATCTGAAACATATTGTGAATAAAAAGACATGCATTATCAGATATGTAGCATATATAAAGAAGTTATAGATATTCAGGAATGCCTTGAATTTCAAATCAGTCAGTAAAACGTGTAGAGGCAATTTTATTACAACCACAGGAATACAAACAAAGATTATGTTTACATACATACATACATACATAGAGAAATAGCAACTATAACCTGTCAAAATATAGTCGATGGCATGAGACTTTAGTCAAAGCACTTAAGTTTTCATGCCTTATTAAAAAAAAGACCCTGGTAGTTACCAGACCTAATAAACAAGGAATGGTAATAAAAAGTGTATGACAAAATGTATGGACTGCATTTGCCTCAGCATTCAAATGCTAATTAGTGCAAACTAACTGTACTTCGGTCAGGCATTCAGCAAAGCTGTGAAGGCACCATTGCAACACAATAAAATTTATTTATTTATTTATTTCCAGTTTGATTACCGGGGAAGTCCACTGGGCCCTGAGGACCCATTTTCAGTGGAGGCCCGGGAAGAAAAGCTCCAAATGTACAAATATAAAATACAGAAATATAAAATATGAATGATACATTGAGGTGACCAGTTTGTACAATAGGAACATTCATTATTACAACAAAGTCAAATACAACTTCACTAAGGTTATTCTAAAAGGTTATACAATTATAAGCTGTTCTTATAGGGTAATTTAAGACAATTATTTGAGCACATAAGCACATTCTTAGAAGGTTATACATTTGTAAAGGTATTCTTATAGAGTAGTTTGAGAAAATGCATTATATAAGCACATAGAGAAGAGAGTTAAGAAATCTATTTACAATATTTACATGAAGGGGTATGAGGATAAGTCATTGTGGGACATTTTGAGTGCAATGGAGCACTCCATGTGGTATGAATATGTTCTTGGATAGTTTTTAGTTGGGGTGGACTAAAGGACTGCCTCACCTTTTTACACTCTAGGTAGGATATTGGTGAGTTCTTGAATAGTTTTAGGTAGGGTGAAAGCAGGAGCATTTCCACTTAATGGACAGATGTTTGAAAAGTTGAGTTTTGAAATTTTCAGTGTTTGATAGAGAGGAAGGGAGAGAGTTCCAAGCCTTACCGATAGTGAAAGAGAGGAGAAGTTGGCCAGCAGGACTTTTAGGTTTGTAGATAGCAATCAGATTTTGATGTTCAGATCTGAGAGATCTCTTAGGGGTGTAGGAAGGAAGGATATTAGCTAGAGCAGGACAGTTAGATGGCTGAAATATAAGTTTGTGTGCTGTTGTGAGCTGCAGATAGGTTAGGTAGTTTGGTAGTTCTAGCCAATTTAGGGATTGAAGGGAAAGGCAATGATGGGTGGAGTTTTTACAGTTGGAGGCAAATTTAGAGATTTTGTTATAGCAGCTTTCTAGTTTGGAGGTGTTATAGTATGACAAGTTGGTTAAGAGAGGGGCTCCATAAAGTAAAGAGGGCAAAAGGTAGGTAGTGGCCAGAGTGTGCCTGGTGGTGAGAGAGAGAAAGCGATTATTCCTGTATAGCATGCCTAGTTTTTGATGGTTTTTTTTTAATATTTTGCTGAATGTGTATGTCGAACTTTAGGAATTTGTCAACTGTAACACCGAGGAGTTTTGCAGAGGGAACAACTTCAATAATGGATTTAGAGTTGCTAAGGACTTTGAAAGTGTCTTTATCGAAGGGGTAAGATTTTCTAGGGGAGAAGAGGAGAATTTTGAATTTGTTAGCATTAAGGGAGAGGTGGTTTTTAAAAGGTAGGAAAAAAGTGAGAAAAGGAATCCATGCAGATGGAATCAGTATTATACAAGTAGTTATTGTGTGATGCCTGAAGGACAACATACAGCAAGACGTAAATTTAGATTGCATCCCAAAGCTGCCTGGCATTTTTTAGAGAGAGAAAAGGCAAAATATTTTATTTTTTTATAATATTATCTCATTAGATACTGGACAGGTTTCCTTGCAGGGCAGAACTCCCCAAACCAGTGCTGTGCTGTAAATGAGGGAAAATCTGTTTGCACCTAGATGAAATAACAAACAACATTAATAACAGACCATGAGAAAAATAATTGCCAGCGCAGGGGAAAAAAGATCTGTAGCAACACACATGAAACAGAAATACTATTGCCTAGGCCTGAATATTTCACCCAGTTTATCAAAAACAAGTACATAGTAAAGTACATATCAATTCATTGCTAAGAGGCTCCAGTTCTGAGTGTGACAAGACAGGATGTCTAGCTGAGTGAAATGCAGTGATTCAATGAATCTAATTGCCATAGATGGGGGAAGGTAAATACAAAAGGATAAACATCTGTAACCTCTTAGCACGTCCTATAAGAAACTCAACCCCCACTGAGATTTTGTGAAATCTGACCTGCAGTATGCTTACATGGCAATTTGAAAACCTTACGCCTGGGTGAACATGTGATTTACACTGTACTAAGATACTAAAACACTGAGTGTAAAGGTCACACAGAAAAAACAATCAGTAAAAATTAAGAGAACTGTACTAAGATGTAAACAAACTGCTCTAGCAAAAAACTGAGATAATGCCCCTTTAAAGCTGGATGTGTGTCACTCTATCTTATTAAATATTTATATAAACCCCACCCCCCTACTATTTCTTCACAGCTTTACATTATGAATATTAATCAGGTTGCCAGTACAGTGTAGATTGTATTGCAGAGGCAGGAAGTGAGTGTCAACTTAAAGTCTGAGAGAGGTTTAGTTCCTTTACTTAAGCTTGCAGAAATAACTTTATTTTGGGACTGTTTAGGATCCATTAAGATTTGCCTGACTTCTTTAACAGGGTGATTCATCATGAAGCTGGAGGTAAGAAATGAGCTAATGAAAAAAACTGCTTTGTGTGACAGTCAGTGATTATTCTTCAGATTTGAGGCAGTAGGCCTTATGTTTATGTTATGAATCATGCAATGTGTGTTGCTGGAGTGGTACTGGGGGAGGGAATAGAGGTGCACATTTTCTGCTCTACAGAGGGTTGCAGATAGAATCATTTTGTGTGAAATGTTGATCTATATGAGCCTGAGATGTTAAATACAAATGTGATATTGTGTTTCTAAGTACAGCAGTTTGTGTTCATGAGATCAGATGTGCTTATTTGGCTATTGGTCTGTGAGATTCTTAGGAAGCCTAGTTCTGCATTCCCATAGTAAATATTATCCCTTATATTTTGCAGTATAAATTTGTACAATTACACGTTTCCACCATCAATGAGGGCCATTGGTGCTAAACTGGTGGTTAATTTGCAGTTACCCATCTGTTTGTCCAAGTTATTATTTATTTGTTTGTATTTGTGTACCAGGAAGGTCCACTTAGCCGTAGTGAGCCCATTTTCAGTGGAGGCCCGGGGAGAAAAGCTCCACAATAATGTTAACCGTACACAGTATGAATGAGACAATACAGAGTATTAACAGAGAACAATACATGACATTATGTAGTACACATAGATAATTATAATCAATGCACTACATAGGAGGCTTGTAGTTGAATGTTTATAGTCATTTTACAGTGTTCCTAATCAAAATACAGATCTTATGCAGTAGAATATACATTAGAGTAGAGTTTGAGATGTACACCGCTTTATGTGGAGGAAAAGGAGGTTCCGTAGAAGTGGTATTTTCTGTGACATACTAAGCATTTTTTAGAGCTCCAGCATGTTCTGTTAATCTTCCAAAAGAAATTGAAGTTCCTTGTGTGTGGTTGTTTCTTGATACCATTGGACTGACAGAACAGAAAAGAGTCTGTTGAAGCTATATGCACAAGGAAAAGGTTGCCTTTTAGTAGCTTGCATTTTACCAAGAAAAAAAAAAACAAGACTTTGAGATAGTTTGCGAAGTTTTTATGATTTAGGCCCTTTTTTTGTGAGGAAGCGTTTTGGTCATTCCAGATACGACAAGCATTTGGACAAGTACATACCAAAAGGGGCATTAAGGGGCATTAATCTCAACAATCAGCCTAATGGCTGCCAAGTACAGAGGGTGTGTGCAATGTGGTGATCAAAGGACAGCTCATTGTCTACATAGGTTCCGAGATCTCTAACCACATGATCAGTTTTCAGGAGGGTATTGTCAATCTGATAATTACAAAGCGAGTCATACTTGCTGAAAAATAAGATTACTAATGCAAATTACTATTAAATATGATTATTAATAAGAATAAGATTGGTATTCGGTTTCAGCCCATGGTTTTGGCACAATGTATTTGTTTAGGACAGGCCATCTTGGAAGATCCTGGTAGAGAGAGTATGACAGCACAAGTTTGCAATCATCTGTAAACTTGGTCAGCCACAGTCCTTTTACATTAGCTTGGCCCTCCTTGAAGTAAATGCCAAAGAAAAGGACTACACTCTGGGGCACCTTGAGACAATCCATCAAGTTAAATAGGGATTAACATTTATTTATTTATTTAACATTTGTTAACTGGGAAAGTCCAACTTGGAACAAAGCCAATTTTCAGCGGAGGTCTGGGGAGAAATGCTCCAAAAGCATGTTTTTGTAATGTGGGAGGAAACTGGAGCACCCGGAGGAAACCCACATGAACGCAGGGAGGACATGCAAATTCCACACAGAAGGCTCCCCAGCCGAGAATCGAACCGTTGAACCTCTTGCTGTGAGGCAACAACGCTACCACTGCACCCATTTATTTAGCTTGGACAGTTGTCTGTGATACCTGAGTGTAAGATAGTGTTGAACACCTTTACAATGTCCAGGTACATAATTTGCAGTGGTTTGCCCTCAACCATTGCCCCAGTGACATTTTTGTTTTTTGACTAGAAGTATTTACACACTGTTAGAACTTTCAATTATTTTCACTAAATTTAGAAAGCAGGTAATCTTGGAGAATCAAAGAGATGCAGAATATTTTCACCCTGTTACAAAGTTTAAAAAGTGTTAAGTTTGCAGATTGGTACTTTTGTGTCATCAGAATAGCTGGCCTTAGACATAGAGGCACAGGCCAACTAGGCAGCCAGGCAGGGTGCTTCATTAGAAGGGATGCTTTTCCAGTATTTATTTGTTTACTTTTTTGTAACAAAGAAATTATTTCTTTAAAATGTGTTTAGTAAATACAGGAAAAACTGAAGAGTAAGATAAACCGTGAGAAAAACAGATAAAAAAAAGTAATTTGGATGATGTAGGTAGACCAGGATGGGGCATCAGGAGATGGTGGGGGACACTTTGGAGCCCTTTTTGCCTATGACATCAGGTGACTAGCCTGTGACATCAGGTGACTAAAGGCCAGTCTTGGTCATCAGAAGTGGAAGATGTTCTTTAATCATGGTCACACTTGGTCATCAGAAGTGGAAGGTGTTCTTTAATCATGGTTACCATGTAAGGAGAGAGGACTGAATGTGCAAAGAAGTTTAGTTCAGATAGGTTCATAGGTTCATACTAGGCTATCTGCCCGAGGGCATTTACAAGCCTAGCCCATCGTTTTGTGGCTTATGCCACCCCTTTAGTATGGGGAACTATACCCATTATTTTGCTGTGCCTCTGTCGAGCAGTGACACTGAGGTAATCCCTGGGGTATATCTGCGATCTCCCATCCATTGGTCAAGATTTCTCTTGAACAAGGCCAGCGAGGTGCTCTGCCTCACATGTACCGGGATTTTGTTCCACAGCATAGGGAGTCTTTGGGTGATGAATCTATCCCTCCAGCACGTCTATTAATAGCCGTGTCAAGGTTTAAGTCTCCCCTTGTGGCTCTGATGGATCTAGATTTTTGAGGTGAAGCATATTCATCAAATCTGGGTTTGACATGGCCTTGTATGTTAGGCAAAGGTCACCTCTGAGCAAGCGGTGGCGACTGAATAGAGCTGGAGTTCTTTCAGTCGGGCAGCATAGGACAGGTTTTGAGACCCTTTATCCTTTTGGTGAGGAACTTTGTGGCCTCTCCAGCTGCTGCAAGTGTCGGGTCAGATACATTCCGAATGGGGCATTGTACTCAATCATTGGTCTGATGAGTGATGAGTAAAGGGAGACTATGACCTCCCTTGATCTAGATGAGAATCCCTTCATGATAAGGTGGGCAATGTAGAAGGTCTTCCTAACTACTTTAGCTACATGGGTGTCGAATGACAGACTACTATCAACCTGGGTCCCCAGGTCCCTGATAACTTCTTCTGTGCTCAGTGGATTGCCACCTATTTGATGATGATGAAAGCAGAGAGAGGATTAGTTGGTATTGGGGAATTTACAGGTGGAGATTGTTAATAGAAGGAAATATATGGGGAAGGGAGAAGGCAGATGTTTGCATAAATTGACTGTGTCCTCTGGGCCTCAGTAAGTGATATAATTTACTGTTAGCTTTGCCCAGTGCTAGGGATTGTTTCTGAGATTTCTAACATAGTTAAGGCTTTGTGGTTATCTTTAGCCTGGGTGGTTATTTGTACGTATCTGGCTTTGGTTGATTTGATCAGGACATGGGGTTCCTTGATTAGTTTAACAAGAGTGCTTTTAGCTTCTTGAGGTTTGGATTTAATTTTGCATGCAGTAAATATTTGCTTTTGTTTTAGAACCTGTTTATATTAGTGTTCCACCAGCAAGTTTATTTTTGAATTTTGCATTGCATTTATTTTTCAGGGGGACAGGTGCATCTATGTAACTATTTACATGTACATAAAAATTGGCAGAAAATGATTCTGCATTAGCAATGAGATCATCAAGGTGAGAGGAGTTTTTGAATTTAGTAAGGTCAGGTTTAGTAGATTAACCTTCCCATTGTCTCTGAAAACTGAGGGATAAATGCATCTGGCTTCAGTGTTAAGGTGTTTGGGACTGACTTTGACCATGACAGAGCTGTCCCATATTGGTAAAGACCAAGACCAGGATTTTATCTTCCCAGGTTGGGGTATGGACTAACTGGTTCAGGGAGTTATTATTTATGAGGTCGGGAAATCTTTGGACATGCATGTTTGAAGATGTACAAGTCTCCCATTTGATACTGGGGTAGTTGAAGTTATCCAGGAGAATGGGGTTTGGATTAATATATAGGAACTCCATATTAGTTGGGTTGCAGGTATGGGCCAAGAGGGACACAGATAGGGTCCTATAGTTAGCTGTGATGTGGTAAAGGGCTTTGTTTATAAGTTGGATGTGGATGAGTTCCGGGTTGTTATCTAACAAGACTGTAGGTGAGTTTTTTTCTTTAAGACTATAGAGACACTTGCACCATTGCTACCTACTTCTAATGCAGTGGTCCTGTGTGAGTGATAGGCATTGAAGTCCTCCACTAATGGAGTGCTTTCACTAATGCAGTGGTCCTGTGTTAGTGATAGGCATTGACGTCCTCCACTAATGGAGTGCTTTCACTGGTCTTTAATCAGGTCTCAGTGATGATGGATATATCTATTTTTCCAGGGTAAATAGTGCTGTAGGTTGTGGAGTTTTTTGTTAAGGCCGCTAGCACTAGGCAACAATACCTAAATGTTGTCCTTACTGCTTTGTTATGTTCGCAGCTTTAAAAGACTGACTTTGTCAAAAAAGGCACTATGCAGTGGACAAGGTTTTAGCCAGTATACAGAAGCTTTGGGGGGAGAGGTCCAAGCTATCCCTGAGAAAGCAATTTGGATGGTCTGCCATCTTTTCCCAGGGTGATATATATTGTACTTCTTTGGAATTGCACCAGAATATAATCCAGTTGTTGAAGTGAATTATCTTTTGCTCATATTGTGACATCATCCTTGGTGATGGTAGAACAGAGTTCAAGGCTTGGTCATAGCTGCCTCTGACACACACTCCGAGAGCTCCATCAAGTCTTTGTTCATACAGTCCAGGGAGGTAAGTCTCAAGTCAGTTACTGCCATGTGTACGACTTTCATATATGTACTTGTGGTGCAGAGACTTGAGTGCTTGTGTGATGTGCTGAATCCTGACACCTGATAGGCAACCAACCGTGACCCTCTTGTTGTACAGCCTGGTGAGTGGTGCATTGGTGTGCCTCACTATGGAGTTGCCTATTATTTTGAACTTTGTCTGTGTGACTCCTGGGTGTATGTTTTATGGTGGATGCTACCTTTGATATATGTTTATGAGGTTGCTGTTAGCAAATTTTTCTTGAGTTACATTTAGGGAAGGGTCCTTTGTGGTTTAAGTAGGTTACTTTTAAGAGTGTCACCATATATAGGTCTATGTGTTTGGTATGATGTGATTGGTTTAGTGTGGCATTGTGTGGTGCTGACCACCTCATAGGTTCATAGGTAGGTACTAGGCTGTCGGCCCTAGGGCCTATACAAGCCTAGCCATAATGATTCCCTGGCTATTGCTTCCCACAAATATTTACTTTCCTGGACCCCTGTCTAGCAGGGCTACTGATGTGATTCCCAGGGTGAATTTCCTATCTCCCATCCAATCGTCAAGGTTTCTGTTGAAGAGGGCCATTGAGGCACTCTGCCTGACATGTATGGTTAGCCTGTTCCAGAGTATGTATTCCTTATTATTTGTAGTGGCTTTCTTTACAAGTCAGCATATGAAGAGGAATGATTACTTCTCATAAATGCATTGTTCTTTTTACAACTGGTGATTATTCATAGGTTCATCGCTGTCGTCTAGGCTAACAAACACTGGGGCCTTTATAAGCCTAGCCATGTATCCCAAATAACTGACAAGTTCTGGTACCCACGGTAAAGTGTAAGTAGGGACTTGAGCGAAGAAACCTTTACAAGCAGGGGGCTGGGAGATGAACCATTTATAGGCAACTCTGCCCATTATAGACACAGGTGCCAAACTTGGGATGGATTTCTGGTTCTCCATCTGATTGTCCAAGTTGCACTTGAATTAGGTTAGAGAGGAACTCTTTCTCACATGGATGGGGAGCCTGTTCTAAAGAAGAGGTAGTCTAGGATGCATGCCTGTCTCTCCAGCAGATCCTGTTTACATCACAGGTAAGGATTAAGTCTTTAGAATGGGTAATTCTTGTGCTGTTTGTTTTGCAAATATGAAGGAGATCCATAAGAGTGGGTTTCAGCAATACCTTGCATGCCAGGTATAGATCTCCCCTCATCATCCTGTAGGAGATAGAATACAGGGATATGGTTTTTGAGGCACTCAGCGTAGGACATGCTACTTACACCCTATATTCTTTTAGTGAGGAACCTGTGGACGTTCCAGTTGTTGGGTATGCCTATTTAGGTACATACCAAAGGGGGCATTGTACTCAATGATAGGTCTGATGAATGCCGAATATAGTGAACAATATCTTCCTTTGACCTGGATTCCATACCTTTTGTTATAAGTTGCAAAGGTATGACATCCACATCCAAAGAGGTCATTGTTAAAGGACCACTATGTGTTGCTTCTTTAATTTCCTCATTTTAAGAACGGTTCTCTCCCTTACCATTTGAATGTTGCATTCCCTCAAGTCATGCTGGCAGTGGAATTCTCGAATTTGACTGTTTCTGCATGTTTCTTCCTGTCCGTTACTGCTAGCCATCTTTACCCCAAAAGGAATCTTGGGTAGCTGTAGTGAGTAAATGAGCGCTAGAAGAGGCTAGTAATAACTGCCTTTATATTTTGTCATTGTTTGCCATTACTGCTCAGTGAACCACACATGAACCACCCCTTTTCACTCATTTCACCCAGGAAACAGCTCCCAACACATTATTTATGCAGCCAATCGCTTTGGCATCCAATAAAATGGTGCTGCAGAGCTTCTCTTGGAACTGTTCTACTTGATGCATCTGTTTCTGTGAGGGATTACTTGTTTCCCTGATTGTCACTGAGCCAGTGTTCTCTTCCAAAATTAATAGGGGCATGCACATCCACGGTCAGTATTATTTTTCATTGTTAAGCTGTAGTGAGTTCTTTTACCACTGCTGCCAATAGATTGCGTTTGTGCTGTTCAGTGTCTCAGTATCTGTTACTCTGTAGAATGTCCTGATTTTTTAATCAAAATTTTAGTCTAGTCCTCCTAACGTTTTTGGTTTTCTGACAAATTACTAGTAAGATCTTAAAATCCGAAGACTGAAGTCACTAAATAGTAACGTAAGTTTTGGACTTCAAATCCTCCAGGAAAAAAAATGCTAACACAAACCCTGTTTCTAAATCTGTCCCTATTTTGTGTCTTTGTCCCCCCATTTTGTCAGGCTTTGTCCAGATTTTTTGCACTAGAGATTGAGAGATATAAAGTCTGTTTAAAAGTATGAAGCCATTAACAAGTGCCGAAGCTAATGTCTGTCTTAGGCCAGCTAATGTTCATTTTAGCTCAGACTAACTTCTGAATCTGGACTTTATCTGTACAATACAGCTGCCCTGAGTGTAGTTTGCTAATACTTTTTTCTTATGCATTATAAGGACAGAAGTACTGTGAAACAAAATTTATATTTAAAAAAACATTATTTGGTAAGATAGGTAAAACATACTTGGTAACTTTTGGACTTTGGCTTTCCTCTAGCTGCCCTACTTGCCATTAAAATAGGCTTGTTTGGAAGTAGTTTTCCAAATAAGTTGCAGTGCTTTGTCTGTTTGATGGTACTGATTATTGCCAGAGTGAATACCTAGCTAGGACCTGCGATGGGATATTGGACAGGTAATAACTGCTTTAGCTTTGTCTCACCTGCCCAGCAACTGAAGTGTTGCCATTAGTCTGTTCATGTCCCTGTTTACCATGTGGAAATTATTTTTTGTTGTACATAGTGTGCCCTGGAGAGGCTACATGCTGGAAAAAATTAAAGAAAAACTCATTATGACTCATAGAGGCATGTTTTTTTCTGCTTCATTGTTCTGCTTTGGGGCATATACGTTATGGGGATAGGAAATATAATGGAAAGAATTTAGGAATGTACCAGTCTGAGAAAGGTATGTTACTTTTTATTTTTATTGGATACTGTTGGTGGATGTTACTCATGTTTTGATTGTTGGAGCGGATTCCAAGGATCCTTTTGTGTCAATTTATCAAATATTATGTATAGTTTTGAAGACCTAGCTAACGGAAAATCAAAAAGGTAAATGACAGAATACAAAAAAGGTTTGTATATAATGCCTGAGGGATGCAAAGTAGTGACTGTGCAAAGAGGTTTTGTAAACTAAACTGTTCACTGTGTATGATATGGCGTGGAAGGGGGTCGATAATGGTAACACAAACGGTTATGAAAGCAGTGCAGTTTGTGTTTGCATGTCGTATACACAGAGCAAGGAGGGATGCACATGTGTGAGGCATTGCCATAGACATATCTAAAATGATACGGTCTGGGAGAAGTAGATTAAACTAAGAAGTTCATACTGCGTGTCCATTCTGAAGTGCTTGGGACAGGAGATCAGGGTGAGAGGGTGGCATAGAGCAGATGCACATTTTGAATGGATTAGATAAGTTCAAGGACTCTGTCAAACATTTGCACTTGTTTTGTAATCTTAGTGTGAAGTATAGTAGTACTTTTGTCATATATTTTTTTTTACTCAAAAGATTTTTATTTCAGGAAATAATATACAATTTCATAACATGTTATAAGTGACATTCTAAATAACTATATACAATATATAGGTTCATAGATAGGTACTAGGCTTTTGGCCCTGGGGCCTATACAAGCCCAGCTAAAAAGGTACCCTGGCTTTTGCCAACCAAGAAAATTACTTTCCTGTGCCACTGTCGAGCAGAGCCACAGAGGTGATCCCCGGGGTGATTTCCTATTTCCCATCCAATCCTCAAGATTTTTCTTGAAGAGTGCTAATGAGGAGCTTTTTGTTTGATAAAGATAGGTAGTTTATTCCAGAGTATGGGAAGTCCCTGGGACAGGAATCTATCCCTCCGGCATGTTCTGTTTATTGTGGTGACAAGGTTTAGGTCCCTAGAGCGTGTAGCTCGGAGGGATTGGGATTTCTTTAAGTGGAGCATGTCCAACAGCTCTGGGTTTGACATAGCTTTGTATGTTAGGCAGAGATCACCTCTGAGTAGACGATATGTGATGGAGTAAAGCTGGAGTTTTTTGAGACTGTCTGCGTAGGGCATCTGTTTGAGGCCGGTAATCCTCTTTGTGAGGTATTTTTGCGACCTTTCCAATTGTTGTAGATGTCTTGTGAGGTACATACCAAAAGGGGAGTTGTACTCTATAATGGGTCTAATGAGTGATGAGTAGAGGGGAACAATGACCTCTTTTTTTTTTTTTTTCTTGATGAGAAACCTTTTGTGATGAGGTGTGCCACGTAGAAGGATTTCCTGACCTACTGTGGTGATGTGATTATCAAAGGAGAGACTACTGTCCACCTGTGTCCCAAGGTCTCTTGTCATACTTTTGGTGTTAAGTATACTACCGCCTATGTTGTAGTTCATGGGTACAGAGTTTTTACCAAAGGGGATGGCAATGCACTTTTTGGCATTGAGCTTGAGGCCATAGCTTTGACACCAGGCATCTGTCTCAGTGAGGCCCTTTTGTAGGATGTCCGCATCGTTAGGAGTTTCGATTATGGCTCCTAGTTTGCAGTCATCTGCGAACTTCGTTAGCCAAAGACCTTCTGTGTTAGCCTGTACTTCAGAGAAGTAGATACCAAACAGGAGAGGACCCAGGACTGAACCCTGTGGTACTCCACTTGTCACTGGTCTGAAGTCGGATTTGGAGTCTGCTACTTTGTGGGTTCTGTCAGTGAGCCAGTTGGCAACCATCTTGTGACATAGGGATTTATACCTAGTTTTGTGAGTTTATCTATAATTCCAGAGTGGGGGATGGTGTTGAAAGCCTTGGCAAGATCTAGATAGGTTGTGTGAACAACCTTACCCTTGTCTACTGCTTTGGTGACTGAAGCAATCAGGTTTAGAAAACATGATCTGCCTTTTACAAACCCGAACTGGGTGGGGTCCAGAGTTTGGAGATTACCAATGTCTTTGTTTATAAGATCCATGATGATACGTTCCATGGCCTTGCAGACCAGGCTCGTTAGGCTAATGGGGAGGTAGTTCCTGGGGTCTGTGGTGGCTCCCCCCTTGTGGAGTGGGATAACTGTTGCTGTGCGCCATTCAGCAGACACAAAGCCTGAGGTGAGGCTGTGATTGAACATGGTACTTAGGTGGGGTGCCAATTCATTCTGTAGTTCATGTAGAACGCAGCCTGGGATGGTCTGGTCCCATGGATGCTGTGTTCTTGGCTTTGGAGAGTGTGGTTTTTACCTGTTCAGCCGTGATTACAGCAACTTTGCATTCTTCCGGTATAGAGATGGGCTCTTTAGGGGGTGAGAGGGGGGTAAAGTTAGCTTCTTAGGTGGGGTGCCAGTTCATTCTGTAGTTCATGTAGAACGCAGCCTGGGATGGTCTGGTCCCATGGATGCTGTGTTCTTGGCTTTGGAGAGTGTGTTTTTTACCTGTTCAGCCGTGATTACAGGAACTTTGCATTCTTCCGGTATAGAGATGGGCTCTTTAGGGGGTGAGAGGGGGGTAAAGTTAGCACTGAACCTATCTGCCAGGATGTTGGCAATATCAGTGGTCTGTATATTTAGTGCCATTGTGCTGTAACTCGGAGCAGATCTGAGTGTTGCCATTGAGATTCTTGACATAGCTATAGAATGATTTGTGGTTGTCTTTAGAATCAGTGGCGATTTTGTTTTCGTAACTAGCTTTGGAGGATTTTATCAGGGAACGCAGCTTCTTACTGAGGCTGACCAGAGAGCTCCTCCACTCGTGAGATTTTACTCTCTTTTGCAACAGTTTCTTCCTTCTGTTGTACAGTTTGTTTATGGCAGGGGACCACCAGATTGGCTTCCTTTTTTTGGAGGATAGCATCTTGGTTCTGTTTGGGATAGCACGATCCATGCACTAATGTAAGTTCTTATAAAGTGCAATTGTGTAGGATTCAGTAGTTGTAATTTGATTGTCCATCTGCATGGGTGTCATGAAGTTCACCACTTCTGTCTTAAGAAGCATGAAATTGGCTTTGGAGAAATTTTTTACCATGGTTTCCTTAATGGGGGGTGGGGCCAGGATGTGGATATCTAGGGTAATTGGCTTATGGTCGGATCGGACAAATGAGGCGTTGACTTCGGGTGTGGAACACCGGTCACTCATGTTGGTAATGACTAGATCTAGGATATTGTTGCCCCTGGTGGGGGTGTGGATAAGTTGATCCAGGGCATTGGAGTTTATGAATTCCAGAAAGCTTTGAGCAAAGGAGTTGGTACATGAGTAGTTTTCCCAGTTACTGGTGGGTTAGTTGAAATCGCCCATTATTAGGGTATTTGGTTGAACCCTAATATTTTCCAGTACATCAAGAAAAGAGGAGTGGGAATCCTGGGGCATGGGGGGTGATCTGTAGTAAGCTATAATTTGGATTACAGTTTTGCCCAGAGTTAGTTGCACTTGGATAACCTTGGCTGCATTATGCTGAGCAACTAGCCTGGAGGTGTGGATATCCTTAATGAATGTGGGCACACCTCCGCCTTTGGTGTTCCATTCCAGGTTACATGGCCAAAAAGTGTGGTATGAGTTATAGCCTGGTAGTGCAGGGGTGCTCTCTGGAGCCTTGAACCAGGTCTGAGTCACTGCACAGATATCGATTGTTCTCCATTTTAAGGAGGGCCTTGAGTGAGTGCATTTTGAGATTTAGACTTCTAGCATTGAGTAGCATCACCCTTAGTTTTTGCTTGCCCGTTACTGTGGTGAATTTGTCATTTGAACCTTGCCTAAAAAAGGCACTATAGGAGCGGCAAGAACCTTGCCCAGTATCCGGAATCCCAGGGGTGACAGGTGCAGGCCATCTCTGGCAGAGCATCGTGGTCTGACGACCATGTCATCCCAGGCAGACAGATACTGGATCCCTTTAGAATGTCACCAGAAGCTTAGCTGATTGTTGAAGTCAATCATTTTGTCCTTGTACTGCGGCATCATTCTGGGTGATGGCAGAATGCTACTCAGGGCTAGGGTCATACCTGCCTGGTCTACAAGATCGGGGAGCTCTTCCATGTCTCTCCATGTATTCCAGGGAGGTACATCTCAGGTTGTTCACACCAACATGGACAATGACAGAGTCATATTTTGTACTTGTTGTGGAGTGACCTGAGTGTGTGGGTTATGTAGCGTTTCCTGGCACCCGACAGGCAGCTGACAGGAACCTTCTCCTTGTTTAGCCTGGTGAGTGGGACATCAGTGTGCCACTCAACCACAGCCAATAAGGCAAAACAACATATCCAACACACTAGTCATAGGTGACTCTATAGTCGGGCACACTGAGTCTGCGGTCTATGTATCATTTGGGTTGTGTTGGGGGGGGTGTGGAGTTTGCTTGTATTTCTGCTTTGGAGGTCTCTGTTGCTTGAGCAGATTATTATTGAGAGCCTCCGCAAATGTTTTTGTGTTTTCTATGTGTGGATTTTGGTGGTGTAGATTTAGTGAGACTATGTGATGGGTGTGGTGCAAGTGTTTACCTTCTCCTCTTAACTGTCAAGTTCAGTCTTGAGTGGAGAGAGCTTTACCTCCAGTTTGGTTAGATAAGTGCATCTCTCACAGGTTGTAGTGTTGGGTGGTAGGAGGAGAGGGTTGTCTGTGTACATGAGGCAATTTCTACATTGCCCCAAGATGCCCAGATTCATCAGATATACAGGAGAGAACACTGGGAGCTGACCCTTGGACATGCCTGAATAAAAAACAATTTTCCTCTAGATAAGTGAGGAAAGTGAGTACAAGAGTGTTTTTTCTCTAAGCAAGTGAGGAAAGTAAGTACCAAAACTGCTTTCCTCTAGGTAATGAGGAAGGTTGAGTGCTGTAGTAATTTAGTAGGTTATTTAGTGCTTACAATTTCTGAACAAGTGCTGATCACGAATCAGCAAATTCAAGTGATAAAACTAAGAATCTGTATCTGGACTAAACTAGTTACAGGAAAGGGGGGAAACCAGTGCAAATGTAGGCTTTTAAATCAGAAAGTCGAGAGAGATGGAAAAACTGCCCAAACGGCCAATAACTACAATTTCTGGGCCATAACCACTCCTTATGTGGTAGATAGGTTACCTAGTGCTTACCACTCCCACTGATAAGCTAGAAGGCTTCCCTCCAACACAGAAAGCTTGGGGGGGATCAGAAGCTTACATACAGTCCTCGATGCAGCAAATCTGAATCTGGACTACTTTATTTACATCTCTCCCACTATTCAAAACTAACCTAAAACTCTTCCTTTCCAACCACTGGCTATGCTCTTGCCATACCCCTGACTAACCCTTTTCTTCTTTTTTCTTTTCCTTTCCTTTATTTCCATACTATATTTTCCCTCTAAACCCATTTCTTCTTACTCCCTCACTTTAGCAAATTAACCTCCTTTCCTAGCTTGACTGCTCTTTTTCACTCACAAAAAGAACTTATTCTTCAACCTTCCTTATATTGCAACTGTGTATGTAACATTAACTTAATCTCTGTCCATGCTAGAGATGTAGTTATATGCCATACATAACTGCAGTAGTGTTTCTTCTATCATACCTTGGTAATTTTTATGTTTCATTTTACTTTAGTTTAATTCTGTATATTTTGAAAATATTCTAGTTTTATCTTTAATATGTTTATTTAGTACTGTAGCGGAGCTTTTCTCCTCGGGCCTCCACTGAAAATGGACATGTATCCAGCTGGACTAGCCCGGTTAACAAATGTAAAATAAAATAAATAAATTTATTTATTTATATATATATATATAAATACAGAAAAGTAGCTAAAACAGTAGTCAAAACAATTCAAATGCAGTGCAAGCTAACACACTTGAGTATGTAGCAATGTTCGACCAAACAGTTTAAAAAATGCAATTAAATTAAAAATTACTAAAAACAAGTGCAGAAGGAGTCTTGGGTAGAATGAGGTAAAGAGATGGGACTGGGGGCAGTGTCCCAGATCAAATATACAGTGGGGCGGGCAACTGCAAAAGCCTCCAAATTTAAACAACACAGGAATAGGGAGGATGGGTATGGGAAAACCAACACCTTCAGCAGAGACTCTTGTCAGGACACAGGAAGGCTCCAGCAATGATATACATCAGCCTAACATCAATAATAGTTGCAGGAGAAAACAAATAGTACATAAATATAACAGTCTGCTTGTAAGAGGATGACCGTTCATTGGTGTAAAGTATCAATCAGTGACAAAACCTTTTTCCATGGATTGTTAACCAATGGTCTTGGAAAAGTCCTTAGTTCCTTAATTTTCATCAAAATTGAGCTCTTCAATAAGGTGTAAAAATCTTCCAAAGTTGGTGTTAAGTTTGAGTTCCATCTTCTGGTTATACATTTTCTTGAGATTGCAAGTATTGTCCATAAGAGATACATATTTGTTTTATTCAGATGTGGAACTTCATTCACATTCAAAAGGATCAGTGTTTTAGATAAAAATGAAGGAATCATTAAACAAAGCCTGCAAGAATTTACTAATTCCATCCCAATATGTTTTGATTTTAGTACAGTCATAAAAAATATACTTCCAATCTGCTCCGTCTGTTCACATCTTCAACATTACTTATGTCATATTGATCTTATAAGTTGAACATTTGCTGCCCAGTGTGATCGGCAGCAATTACTGAGGTCAAACCAAACAGCATTGTTTCAGTGGATGGCGACTCTGACTTTATGGTTAGATATTTTATGGTGTAGCATTTAAAGATGATGTCCACCAAGCAAATGAAAAAAGACCATCTTGAATTGTGTGTTTGTGAGCGTCTCTGTCAGATAAATAAATGACTGAGAGAGAGACACACACACACACACACACACAGACAAACATACATGCATGTGCTGTATAGAACTCTTGGCTACTCTTTTCACCTTGATATACAAATCTTTGGTTCACACAAAGGCTTAGATTGCCACAAGATCCACTCTATGCTACTAAATGGCCTGCACCACATGTCAGTGTTGTTCTGCCCTTAAGTAACTTGATGTACTATTTGGTTAAGATGCTTCCCATTTCAATGAGAGATATACCTCTCTATGCATGGTGCTGTCATCTGGGAATGGTACAATACTGCCCATGGCTCCACCACTGCACTAGGGACTCATGGGATTGCTGCCATCTAGGAATGGAGGTACAACACTGCCCGTGGCTCCACCACTGCACTAGGGACTCATGGGATTGCTGCCATCTGGGAATGGTACAACACTGCCCATGGCTCCACCACTGCACTAGGGACTCATGGGATTGTTGCCATCTGGGAATGGTACAACACTGCCCATGGCTCCACCACTGCACTAGGGTCTCGTGGGAACACTGAATCTTGTACTAAGCATTTCACTAGCAGAGATGCTGTAACAGTAAACACTAGAGCTGAGCTGGACTAGCACCAACTCTGTTTAGGGATGTCGGGTGTCAGTACAGTGGGCTTGCTGCAACAACTGGTAGCTGACATCACTTGTGGCTTGGGTGCCCAACGTTTGTTGCAGCACTTTTTTTTCAAGAGAGGTGGGCAGTGTGTGTGTGTGTGTGTGTGTGTGTGTGTGTGTGTGTGTGTGTATTTTAGCATGGGTGGTGTAACACAGAATGATGTAGCATAGCAGGGTTGAGACCAAACCTGTCATACAGAATGACTGTAAGGTGCCTAACACTGACATCACCAGCAGCTATGGTGTACTGTAGTTGATGAATTAGTGTATTGTGGAGAGATGGATAAAAAAAGCAACATTTTCTAGGGTACATTGTGAGTGTTTGTGAGTTTAGCATGGGTGGTGTAACCAGGAATTATAGGGTTTTGTATTGGATAAGTACCCCACCAGATGCGCAATAGCAAGGTCCTCCCCAAACCCCGCCTGCACATGATTTACGTGTGAACAAACATGACAAGATCTGCATCTGCCATATGAATATTCAAAACATTGAATTGTGCATTTTCTTTCAAAATAGTTGAATACTGAGGTATGCAGGGCATTAGCTTCTCTGTTACGTACTGTGCAGTACCAGTGCGTGGTTCATAGGTTCATATGCAGGGCATTAGCTTCTCTGTTAAGTACTGTGCAGTACCAATGCATGGTTCATATGCAGGGCATTAGCTTCTCTGTTAAGTACTGTGCAGTACCAGTGCATGGTTCATAGGTTCATATGCAGGGCATTAGCTTCTCTTAAGTACTGTGCAGTACCAGTGCATGGTTCATAGGTTCATATGCAGGGCATTAGCTTCTCTTAAGTACTGTGCAGTACCAGTGCATGGTTTATATGCAGGGCATTAGCTTCTGTTACTGTGCAGTACCAGTGCGTGGTTCATAGGTTCATATGCAGGGCATTAGCTTCTCTCAAGTACTGTGCAGTACCAGTGCATGGTTTATATGCAGGGCATTAGCTTCTCTGTTACGTACTGTGCAGTACCAGTGCGTGGTTCATAGGTTCATATGCAGGGCATTAGCTTCTCTCTTAAGTACTGTGCAGTACCAGTGCATGGTTTATATGCAGGGCATTAGCTTCTCTGTTACGTACTGTGCAGTACCAGTGCATGGTTCATAGGTTTATATGCAGGGCATTAGCTTCTCTGTTACGTACTGTGCAGTACCAGTGCATGGTTCATATGCAGGGCATTAGCTTCTCTTAAGTACTGTGCAGTACACGTGCATGGTTCATAGGTTCATATGCAGGGCATGAGCTTCTCTGTTACGTACTGTGCAGTACCAGTGCATGGTTCATATGCAGGGCATTAGCTTCTCTTAAGTACTGTGCAGTACACGTGCATGGTTCATAGGTTCATATGCAGGGCATTAGCTTCTCTGTTAAGTACTGTGCAGTACCAGTGTATGCCGCACTACAGAAGTAGCGTAAAAACTGCAGTTTTCTTCCAACAACTGTTTAACTCATAGCGTAGCTTACCATTTCCCTCAAAGTAGTGCAATCTCGGAGTTTGTATGTTTAAGTAGCAGAGGGGGTGCACAGGGGGGGCTTCCCCCTACAAAAGCGATTACGCTACTGTGCCATGCAATTTTGCAACTACTTTGAATGTAATTTTGGTAAAATAAGAAAAAAGAGAAGAAAGGCAGTGTATGACCACACAATGAAC
The DNA here is from genome assembly GCF_019279795.1 of Protopterus annectens. Taxonomy (NCBI): domain Eukaryota; kingdom Metazoa; phylum Chordata; order Ceratodontiformes; family Protopteridae; genus Protopterus; species Protopterus annectens. Next base: position 1,870,695,596 of record NC_056732.1, read on the forward strand.
ATTCACAATGATACTGGCAAATCGGGCAGTGTATGACCACACCATGAACATTCACAATGATACTGGCAAATCGGGCAGTGTATGACCACACAATGAACATTCACAATGATACTGGCAATCGGCAGTGTATGACCACACAATGAACATTCACAATGATACTGGCAAATCGGGCAGTGTATGACCACACAATGAACATTCACAATGATACTGGCAAATCAGGCAGTGTATAACCACACAATGACATGATACTGGCAAATCGGGCAGTGTATGACCACACAATGAACATTCACAATGATACTGGCAAATCGGGCAGTGTATGACCACACAATGAACATTCACAATGATACTGGCAAATCGGGCAGTGTATGACCACACAATGAACATTCACAATGATACTGGCATATCGGGCAGTGTATGACCACACCATGAACATTCACAATGATACTGGCAAATCGGGCAGTGTATGACCTCACCATGAACATTCACAATGATACTGGCAAATCGGTATGGCTTGTCAATCATGCACGATTAACATGTCATATCACACACCCTTTCCATGTCAGTCACTTTCGCCATGCCCATTTCTACGCAGAAATAATGGTGGGGTACTGATCTAGTACAAAGCCAATGATGGAGCCTAGCTGGGCTGACAGGAATCCTGTTAGGGGAACACCAGGAGTCAGTGTATTGCGATTGCTCTAGCTGATACTGTGAAGAGCTTTGCCTGGCTTTGTTTTCAAAACCTTGTAGAGGATTTAAAAATGAACTTTGAAATTCACCTTTGGATAGAGAGTGTGGTCCCACTGCTGCAAAGGTTATCAACAATGTCATGAGAGGGTGAAGATGATATACAGGCAATCTGCCTGATTTGTTTAAACCTCCCTCTAAATTTTCCAACAGTTATTTTGCTTCCTTGTCCAACTGCATCAAGAAACAAAATGAACCATTTCTGTAATATTTTGGTTAGCAGACATTTAAAAACAGTGGTGGGGTAGTTCCCAAAAAGAAAGCAGGAACCCACAAAGGACAATCAAAAAGGTCAGAATGAGTATGTCAGGTGCCTTGTGCCACTTCCCTCCATGGCATTCTCTTATTACTTCCATAAAGTCGGATTCTCCATTTCTGTCTGTCTACATCTTGTTTCAGAGAAATGGTTTCTGAGACTGACTGCATGGGAAGAGATCCCTCCTTTACAGGGAATTATTTCACATCCCGAGACTCTCCTGTCCTACAGCACATTATTTATTGAGAGGGGATAATTAAAATACTTCCTTTCTCCCAGGAGGGGAAGAATATGTCCTTCAAGAATGCAACTACAGTCCTGACATATGGGTTGTCCTGCCTCAGGCAGCTCTTCGGTCGGCCGGATTCCAAAGTCTGGGTCCGGCGTCGGCTGATGTCGCCTCCTCCCTGACATCAGAGCGGCTGGCGTATAAAGGCATCAGCCGACGCCATCTTCTCCAGTCTTTCTTGCCGCGCGGTGCCCGAAGCAGAAGCAGTTCGCAAGTGCCAGTCAGTCAGCTCCTGTGTTTTCAGTTACCGAAGTCATCAAAAAGCTAAGTACCCCATTGGGGAACATTTTTCTTGCCTCAGCCGATGTCAGAAAATTGAAAAGGTTAACAATTGTTTGTCTTGTGGTAAACAAATACCTCATAAGGACTTCCACTCTTACTGCCTTCCCTGCCTGGGCCCAGACCACGACGTCTCGGCCTGTGCTGTCTGTGCTTGCTTTAATAAGCACACACTCAGGCACCGGGCAGAATTTGCCGAAGACTTTTTTGGCGAAAATTACGCCAATATCATGCCGTCGGAACTACCGACAGCACATATTTCCAAAAAGCGTAAGGACCGGGACCGACATCTTCGGCCCGTGTCTTTCACCGATACCACTCCCAAGCCTACTGCGAGTGCATCGGCCTCTTCGGAGGTGGTAATTCAACCGCTCCAGGCTGACGACACCGCTTTACCTCGTACTCCGGTCCCGGAGGTTACCGCGGTGCCGGTTGTGGATTTCCCTCCCGAAACCGAAGCTCTAGACTTACCCGACACCATACCTGTGGATAAGGTTACTCCTGCACGTGGGACAGCTAGGCCTCCGGTCTCCATGTCCATCAAGGCCAACACACGTGCAAAGGCTGCCAGCCAGGTTAAGGCCCATCTTCCTAAAGCTATTTCCCAGAGCCATTCTTCTGATAAACAGATCATGACCCTAACTACTGATCTAATTTCTCTAATCAGAGGTTCTCAGTCGCACCCAGACAGGGGTTCTCAGCCTCCTGCAGATAAAAGGCCTAGGACAGATCAGCCAGATACCCTCTCTTCAGATGAGGCCTCTAGGGATTCCTTCAGATGAGGCCTCTAGGGATTCTGAACACTCAGATACCCAGGAAGAATCCTTCCAGGCCTACGAGGACTCTGATGCTGAGGAATCAATTCCTTCTGCCTCTCCTCCAGAGGATATTTCTTTCGGGGAAGTTCTCCACTCCATGAGAGAACATTTTCAGTGGCAGGGCCAGGAATTTTCTGACTCCAGGAAAAGGCTACGTACCTTCCTCAAGTTACACCAGCACAGACCTTTAGCTATCCCTCCAGTGTTGGATGTCTTGGATGATGTATACTCAGACTCCAGTGCTTCCCCTGATTCTCTCCCTCCTGCTCCTGTCAAGCCAGACAGATATTACAGGGTTCCTGAAACTCACAAGCACCTCTTTAAGGCCCACTCTGTGGATCTAGAAACTATTTCTCAGGGTCCCAAAGGAGTGGCTACTTCCTCGGCCAAAAACCCTCTGCCCGCAGACAGGGAATCGAGGTCCCTGGAGAGATGGGGCAAAAAACGTTTATACCTCTTCCACCCTTGCCATGAGGTCACTTAACTGTCTTTTTCATATGTTTTAGTACCAGGATTACTTAATGGATGATTTGCAGAAAAAGCTAGCCTCTCCTGAGCCTATAGATAGAAAGGCATTGCAGGATTTGGTTCATAACACTCAGCAGGTTAGCAATCATTTTCTTCAGTGTGGTTATGATGCATTGGAAGCTTCATGTAGGTCAGCTATGACAGGGGGCGTTATACGTAGACATGCTTGGCTGAAAGAACAGCCACTGCCAGACCATGTTAAAGTAAAGCTCCTAGATGCACCTCTGGAAAAACAGAAGCTTTTTGGTGCTGCTGCACAGGATGTGTTGAAGTCTATTGAGGAAAAGGCTAAATCAGTACAGACAGTCAAGGATTTCCTCCAGGTTCAGCCACCTAGATTCAGCAGGAATTGGCTATCAAAGAATTGGTCCTTTCCAGACACTGACAAGTTTCAAAGGGGAAAAGGCAGGCGTGCTCGAGGTAGATGGCAATACCGAGGCTCTTACAGGGGCCGCCAATGGCAACCTCCAAATCAGAGAAGTGGCGCAGGGAGTTCAGCTGCACCACAGGGACAATCACAATCACAATGACTTGACTTTCACCCCGCCGACCAAGGCTCAAAGAGAAGCACCTCTAGGCGGAAAATTATCCTTATTCTCAAAGAACTGGCACATTTTAACCAAGGACAAATGGATTCTGGACATAGTAGACCAAGGTTACAGGTTCCACTTCCATACCTTACCAACGAGACAAGGCATGCCAAACCTGCCACAAAATCAGAGGGCAGAGGCACTCATACAAGTTTCAAAGCTGTTACAAATAAAAGCAATAGAAAAGGTTCCTCCTCAGGAACAAGGCCAGGGATTTTATTCAAGACTGTTCCTTGTTCCAAGAAAAGAAAAGCAATGGAGACCTATTCTGGATTTGTCCGCTCTAAACACTTTTCTCATTGTGCCAAAATTCAAAATGCTGACTTTACAGCAACTCCTTCCCATGCTGGGCAAGGGGACTTGGCTGGTTACTCTGGACCTCAAGGAGGCATACCTGCATGTCCCAATCAGACACAGTTGCAGAAGATACCTCAGATTTCTTGCAGGATCAGAGCATTATCAATTCTCAGCATTGCCGTTTGGCTTATCTACTGCGCCCAGAGTATTCACGAAATGCCTGGCATCAGTAGTTGCACATTGCAGACTCCAGGGAATTCAAATATACCCTTATCTGGACGACTGCCTTATACAAGCAGACAGCAAACTAACTTTGATAAGACACTTGGATTATGTCATTCAATTACTACAGGCTTTGGGATACACAGTCAACATTCAAAAATCAAGACTACTGCCATCCCAACAGATAATTTTCCTAGGAGCCAAATTGGACACACAATCACAAATGGCTTTCCTCACAGAGGAGAAACAAGAACATTTACCAGATTACTTCAAAAGTCTAGCAAAGCTCACCTAGCTGACCGCAAGGAAAATCCTACAGGCCCTGGGGTTCATGGCATCTTGCATTCTTCTGGTACCTCTGGCAAGACTACACATGAGAAAGCTACAATGGTATCTAAAAAGCTTATGGTCTCAACACAGTCAAAATCTAGAAGATGTAATACCACTCATTCCATGCCTGCAAAGGGAATTTTTGTGGTGGGCTCAAGCAAGCCATTTAAACAAGGGCATGTCTTTCAACAAACCTCTAGCAAGTCAAACCATTACAACAGATGCCTCAGACCATGGATGGGGGGCGCACATGGAGGGCAGATGCATTCAAGGGCAATGGACTCCCAGGGAAATGCATCTGCACATAAATCAGAAAGAGATGTTGGCAGTGATGCATGCAATCGAGGCCTTCGGAAAATTTCTTCAGCAAGGTCATCTGCTAATAAAGACAGACAACACCACTGTTATGTGGTACATAAACAAACAGGGAGGCACCCATTCTTACCCCCTCTGCAGACTAACAATGACTCTTTGGGAAAAGTCCCTGAAACTGAACATACATTTGCAATCCCAGTTTGACCCAGGCAAGGACAATGTTCTGGCAGACAGTCTAAGCAGAAACATTATGGACCGCATCGAATGGATGTTGCATCCAGACATTTTTTCACAAATAACTCATGCATGGGGAAGGCCGGACATAGATCTCTTTGCCTCACACCTCAATCATCATCTGAAGAAGTTCTGTTCAAGGACACACCATCCTCGAGCCTGGAGAATGGATGCTCTCTCCTTCAGCTGGAATTCTCTAACAATCTATGCATTCCCACCTCTACCATTAATGACCAAGGTGTTACTGAAGATCAAAGCAGAACAACCGAAAGGCATTTTGATAGCTCCAGACTGGCCAAGACAGCACTGGTATCCATTACTAAGGAGCATAACTCACACCATGCTGTGGCTCCTGCCTCAATGGCCTCTGCTTATAACTCAGCACAATTACAGGACTGTTCATCCCAACCTGAAAACATTGCAACTGACAGCTTGGAGGGTTCCATGACTTCTCCCCATATTTCTCTTTCCAAAAAAGTTCAAGAGATCTTACTGGAAGCACGCAGGCCTTCCACCAGAAAAACTTATTCAGCCAAATGGAAGAGATTCAACATCTGGAATGCCAACAAGGGTCAGGATGCATCAGTAATGAGCATCCCACAGATACTAGAATACTTGGCAGAAATGCTTCACAATGGCCTTTCATATGCTTCCATAAAAATACACGCTTCAGCAATTTCAGCAAAATGCAACTGTGATCCACCTGTGTTTTCACATCCTTTGCTAAGACAGTTTCTAAGAGGGATAAAGAATATTAAACCTCCAAGAAAACCGCCAGTGCCTGCATGGGACCTCAACTTCGTCTTGGAAAAGTTAACTCTTCCTCCTTTTGAGCCAGCAGCATCTTCAGAATTGCAATTCCTCTCTTGGAAAACAGTTTTCCTGTTGGCAATTACTTCAGCAAGAAGAGTCTCGGAGATACAGGCCCTCATGGCAGTACCTCCATTTCTCATTTTCCATCAGGACAGAGTCTCTTTAAGAACCAATCCTTCATTCATGCCAAAAGTGATATCCAGGGTTTCTCTAAATCAAGCAATTCACCTGCCTACTTTCTTTCCCAATCCGCAAAATAAAGGGGAAAAGCTTCTGCACACTTTGGACATACACAGGCAATTGCGCTACTACTTGGACAGAACAAAAGCCAACAGAAAGTCTGACCAACTATTTGTAGCTTATGCTACTGGAGTACATGGAAAGGCAATTACCAAACAAACAGTTTCAAAATGGATTGGAAACTGCATCAGATTCTGCTACTCTTTCCATGGAAAAGGTGTGCCAGCCAATATCAGGCCACACTCCACCAGAGCTACAGCCACCTCCACAGCCTTTCTAAGAGGGGTGGCTACAAAGGACATTCTAGAAGCTGCTACATGGAGCTCCGTGCATACATTTTCCAAACATTACAACCTGCCTTTATATTCCAGATCCTGAGCAGGCTTTGCTTCTGCAGTCCTGCAGGGCATTCTAGCTACACCATCCTTATCGTAGATCCTACCACCCCCAGCTTGGCTATGGTATTCAACCCATATGTCAGGACTGCAGTTGCAGTCTTGAAGGACATAGTACAGTTTTGTACCTACCATAAATGTAGATGTCCGATAGATATGCAACTGCAGTCAGGTTTTCCCTCCCTCCTACCCCACTGTAATTCTCTTTTTAGGGTCCACTCCCCCTTTATCTAATTAGCTGGAATATCTGTTATGGTGTATCTGTTTATTACTGTTGCGCATGTCTGGAATTTTTTTTTTTTTTTTTACCATTCTCTAAATTTAGCCTTCCTTGGAGGGCACCTGGCATCTGGGGCAAGAAACACTGAAGAAGATGGCGTCGGCTGATTCCTTTATACCCCAGCCGCTCTGACATCGGGGAGGAGGCGACATCAGCTGACGCTGGAACCAGACTTTGGAATCCGGCCGACCGAAGGGCTGCCTGAGGCAGGACAACCCATATGTCAGGACTGCAGTTGCATATCTATCGGACATCTACATTTATGGTAGGTACAAAACTGTACTTTTTCATTCCCAATGTTTCTGATGCAAAAAAAAAGAAAATGCCTGACGATCAGTTATGCACCTTTGTCTTAAACCACTGTCTGATAGTACCCAAGTTAACAATCCTTTCACAACACAGTCTCCCCTCCTCCCTTTGAGATTGTCTGCATGGAACACATGTAAGAAAACCAGTAAATGATAGTCAGAAGGTACAAGAGGATCTCTATTTATTCCATTATGTTAAAACTGCAAGATTTCCTCATTTAACAAGATCTTGACAGTGCCTCACATCTTCCTCTGCTGAACATGGCTAAAAGTTTTTTTGGTCAGTGGAATAGATTGCACAAATATGGATGTAACTTAGGTCACCACAAACTAGATCACACCTATCCTTGCATATTGTGAATATTAATGTGTGTCTTCAGTTTAAAAACTGGTTTCCTAAGTGGTACTTATACCTCATCTGATGCTGTTAAGATTCCTGTGAATATAGTAAGGCACCATCTGTGACTTAGGGGTCCCATGCATATGCATCACACCTCCTCCTTCATCTTCTGTTGCTAAACAGTCAATTGAAGTTGCACTGAGGAGTCATGATGTCTGCAGAAAGAATTCATCTCCTCAGCATGATACCTGTTAGCTAAGCCTGCACCTTCCTGTACTGAAAGCCAGAGCCATTGTTATTCATCTGGGTTTACAAGTTATGCACCTTTAGCTACTAAGATACCTGAAAGGTGTTCTATCTGCATAATTGATCTGTTTTAACTTCAGAGAAACTCTTATAATCTTTGTCTTTATGTAGTGTTGTTGCAATGGGCTGTTTGTACATTTCTAGGCTTGGCTGTATTTTGATATTGCATTCAGCTATTTAAAGCATAAACTTTGTCCTTTGCACCCTTTCCTTTTTATGCAGCCATAGCCCATCCCTGTGGTACATATGAGTTGTTTTGTATATAATCATACTAAGGGTTGCCATCACATTTACTTTGCTGATGTTCTTGTGCTGAATGACCTTCATATGTGTGTGTGTGTGTGTGTGTACGTAAATATACATATATAGTGTGTGTACATACATATACACATATAGTGTGTGTGTACATACATATACACATATAGTGTGTGTGTACATACATATACACATATAGTGTGTGTGTACATACATACACACATATAGTGTGTGTACACATACATACACACATATAGTGTGTGTACACATACATACACATATAGTGTGTGTGTGTGTGTGTGTACATACATATACACATATAGTGTGTGTGTGTGTGTGTGTACATACATATACACATATAGTGTGTGTGTGTACATAAATATACATATAATGTGTGTGTGTGTGTGTGTGTGTGTACATACATATACACATATAGTGTGTGTGTGTGTACATACATATACACATATAGTGTGTGTGTGTGTACATACATATACACATATAGTGTGTGTGTACATACATATACACATATATGTGTGTGTGTGTGTGTACATACATATACACATATTGTGTGTGTGTGTGTGTACATACATATACACATATAGTGTGTGTGTGTGTACATACATATACACATATTGTGTGTGTGTGTGTGTACATATACACATATAGTGTGTGTGTACATATACACATATAGTGTGTGTGTACATATACACATATAGTGTGTGTGTGTACATATACACATATAGTGTGTGTGTGTACATATACACATATAGTGTGTGTGTGTACATATACACATATAGTGTGTGTGTACATATACACATATAGTGTGTGTGTGTACATATACACATATAGTGTGTGTGTGTACATATACACATATAGTGTGTGTGTGTGTACATATACACATATAGTGTGTGTGCGTACATATACACATATAGTGTGTGTACACATACATACACACAGTGTGTGTACATATACACATATAGTGTGTGTGCGTACATATACACATATAGTGTGTGTGCGTACATATACACATATAGTGTGTGTGCGTACATATACACATATAGTGTGTGTGTGTGTGTGCGTACATATACACATATAGTGTGTGTATATACACATACAGTGTGTGTGTGTGTACATACATGTATGTACATACATGTACACATATAGTGTGTGTACACACACATGTACACATATAGTGTGTGTACACACACATGTACACATATAGTGTGTGTGTGTGTACATACATATACACATATAGTGTGTGTGTGTGTACATACATATACACATATAGTGTGTGTGTGTGTGTGTGTGTACACACACATATAGTGTGTGTGTACATACATATACACATATAGTGTGTGTGTGTGTGTGTGTGTGTACACACACATATTGTGTGTGTGTACACACACATATAGTGTGTGTGTGTGTGTACACACACATATAGTGTGTGTGTACATACATATACACATATAGTGTGTGTGTGTGTGTGTACACACACATATAGTGTGTGTGTACATACATATACACATATAGTGTGTGTGTGTGTGTGTGTACATACATATACACATATAGTGTGTGTGTACATACATATACACATATAGTGTGTGTGTACATACATATACACATATAGTGTGTGTGTGTGTGTGTGTGTGTGTGTGTGTACATACATATACACATATAGTGTGTGTGTGTGTACATACATATACACATATAGTGTGTGTGTGTGTGTGTACATACATATACACATATACTGTGTGTGTGTACATACATATACACATATAGTGTGTGTGTGTACATACATATACACAGTGTGTGTATTCTTACATATAGGTCCATAGGTAGTGTGTGTGTGTATTCATAGGCAGAGATCACCTCTGAGTAGGCGATATGCGACGGAGTAAAGCTGGAGTTTTTTGAGACTGTCTCCGTAGGGCATCTGTTTGAGGACGTAATCCTCTTTTGTGAGGTATTTCTGCGGCCTTTCCAGTTGTTGTAGATGTCTTGTGTGGTACATACCAAAAGGGACATTGTACTCTATAAAGGGTCTAATGAGTGATGAGTAGAGGGAAACAATTACCTCTTTTTTTTCTGGATGAGAAACCTTTTGTGATGAGGTGTGCCACGTAGAAGGATTTCTTGACTACTGTGGCAATGTGATTATCAAAGGAGAGACTACTATAAACCTGTGTCCCAAGGTCTCTTATCACACTTTCGGTGTTTACCGCTTATGTTGTAGTTCATGGGTAGAGTTTTTACCAAAGGGGATGACCATGCACTTTTTGGCATTGAGCTTGAGGCCATGGCTTTGACCCCAGGTCTCTTATCACACTTTCGGTGTTTACCACCTATGTTGTAGTTCATGGGTAGAGTTTTTACCAAAGTTGATGACAATGCACTTTTTGGCATTGAGCTTGTGGCCTTGGCTTTGACACCAGGCATCTGTCTCAGTGAGGCCCTTTTGTAGGATGTCCACATCATTATGTGTTTCAGTTATGGCTCCTAGTTTGCAGTCATCTGCGAACTTCGTTAGCCAAAGACCTTCTGTGTTAGCCTGTACTTCAGAGAAGTAGATGGCAAACAGGAGAGGACCCAGGACTGAACCCTGTGGTTCTCCACTTGTCACTGGTCTGAAGTCGGATTTGGAGTCTGCTACTTTCACAGTGTGGGTTCTGTCAGTGAGCCAGTTGGTAACCCATCTTGTGACATAGGGATTTATACCTAAGTTTAGTGAGTTTATCTATAATTCCAGAGTGGGGGATAGTGTCGAAAGCCTTGGCAAGATCTAGATAGGCTGTGTGAACCACCTTACCCTTGTCTATGGCTTTTGTGACTGCTTCAAAGAAGTATATCTGGTTTAGGAGACATGATCTGCCTTTTACAAACCCGGACTGGGTGGGATCCAGAGTTTGGAGATTACCAATGTCTTTGTTTATATGTTCCATGATGATACGTTCCATGGCCTTGCAGACCAGGCTCGTCAGGAAAATGGGGCGGTAGTTACTGGGGTCCGTGGTGGCTCCCCCCTTGTGGAGTGGGATAACCGTCGCTGTGCGCCATTCAGCAGGCACAAAGCCTGAGGTGAGGCTATGATTGAACATGATACTTAAGTGGGGTGCCAGTTCGTTCTGTAGTTTGTGTAAAACGCAGCCTGGGATGTTGTCTGATCCCATGGATGCTGTGCTCGTGGCTTTGGAGAGTGTGGTTTTTACCTGTGCAGCCATGATTACAGGAACTTTGCATTCTTCCTGTATACAGATGGGCTCTTTAGGGGGTGAGATATATACACACACATATAATGTGTGTGTGTATTCACACATATAATGTGTGTGTGTGTGTGTGTGTATTCACACATATAGTGTGTGTGTGTGTGTGTGTGTGTGTGTATTCACACATATACTGTGTGTATTCACACATATACTGTGTGTATTCACACATATACTGTGTGTATTCACACATATACTGTGTGTATTCACACATATACTGTGTGTATTCACACATATAATGTATGTGTATTCACACATATACTGTGTGTATTCACACATATAATGTGTGTGTATTCACACATATAGTGTGTATTCACACATATAGTGTGTGTGTGTATTCACACATATGTGTGTGTGTATTCACACATATAATGTGTGTGTGTATTCACACATATAATGTGTGTGTGTATTCACACATATAATGTGTGTGTGTATTCACACATATAATGTGTGTGTGTATTCACACATATGCGTGTGTGTATTCACACATATGCGTGTGTGTGTTCGCTCATATAGTGCGTGTGTTCGCACATATAGTGCGTGTGTTCGCACATATAGTGCGTGTGTTCGCACATATAGTGCGTGTGTTCGCACATATAGTGCGTGTGTTCGCACATATAGTGCGCGTGTGTGTTCGCACATATAATGTGTGCGTGTGTGTTCGCACATATAGTGTGTGTGTGTGTTTGCACATATTGTGTGTGTGTGTTTGCACATATTGTGTGTGTGTGTTTGCACATATTGTGTGTGTGTGTTTGCACATATTGTGTGTGTGTGTTTGCACATATTGTGTGTGTGTGTTTGCACATATTGTGTGTGTGTGTTTGCACATATTGTGTGTGTGTGTTTGCACATATTGTGTGTGTGTGTTTGCACATATTGTGTGTGTGTGTGTTTGCACATATAGTGTGTGTGTGTGTGTGCACATATAGTGTGTGTGTGTGTGCACATATAGTGTGTGTGTGTGTGCGCACATATAGTGTGTGTGTGTGTGCGCACATATAGTGTGTGTGTGTGCACATATAGTGTGTGTGTGTGCACATATAGTGTGTGTGTGTGTGCACATATAGTGTGTGTGTGTGTGCACATATAGTGTGTGTGTGTGTGTGCACATATATAGTGTGTGTGTGCACATATATAGTGTGTGTGTGCACATATATAGTGTGTGTGTGCACATATATAGTGTGTGTGTGTGCACATATAGTGTGTGTGTGTGTGTGCACATATAGTGTGTGTGTGTGTGTGCACATATAGTGTGTGTGTGTGTGTGCACATATAGTGTGTGTGTGTGTGTGCGCACATATATAGTGTGTGTGTGTGTGCGCGCACATATATAGTGTGTGTGTGTGTTTCCATATAGTGTGTGTGTGTGTTCGCACATATAGTGTGTGTGTGTGTTCGCACATATAGTGTGTGTGTGTTCACACATATAGTGTGTGTGTGTGTTCACACATATAGTGTGTGTGTTCACACATATAGTGTGTGTGTGTGTGTGTGTTCACACATATAGTGTGTGTGTGTGTGTGTGTTCACACATATAGTGTGTGTGTGTGTGTGTGTGTGTGTGTGTGTGTGTGTGTGTATTCACACATATAGAGTGTGTGTGTATTCACACATATAGAGTGTGTGTGTGTGTGTATTCACACATAGAGTGTGTGTGTGTGTATTCACACATATAGAGTGTGTGTGTATTCACACATATAGTGTGTGTATTCACACATATAGTGTGTGTGTGTATTCACACATATAATGTGTGTGTGTGTATTCACACATATAATGTGTGTGTGTGTATTCACACATATAATGTGTGTGTGTGTATTCACACATATAATGTGTGTGTGTGTGTGTATTCACACATATAATGTGTGTGTGTGTATTCACACATATAATGTGTGTGTGTGTACACATATAGTGTGTGTGTGTACACATATAGTGTGTGTGTGTACACATATAGTGTGTGTGTGTACACATATAGTGTGTGTGTGTGTGTATACACATAGTGTGTGTGTGTGTATACACATAGTGTGTGTGTGTGTATACACATAGTGTGTGTGTGTGTGTGTGTATACACATAGTGTGTGTGTGTGTGTGTGTGTGTATACACATAGTGTGTGTGTGTGTGTGTATACACACATAGTGTGTGTGTGTGTGTACACATATATGTGTGTGTGTGTGTGTGTACACATATAGTGTGTGTGTGTGTGTACACATATAGTGTGTGTGTGTGTGTACACATATAGTGTGTGTGTGTGTGTGTACACATATAGTGTGTGTGTGTGTGTGTGTTCACACATATAGTGTGTGTGTGTGTGTGTATTCACACATATAGTGTGTGTGTGTGTGTATTCACACATATAGTGTGTGTGTGTGTATTCACACATATAGTGTGTGTGTGTGTATTCACACATATAGTGTGTGTGTGTGTATTCACACATATAGTGTGTGTGTGTGTATTCACACATATAATGTGTGTGTGTGTGTATTCACACATATAGTGTGTGTGTGTGTGTGTCTTCACACATATAGTGTGTGTGTCTTCACACATATAGTGTGTGTGCGTGTGTGTATTCACACATATAGTGTGTGTGTGTGTGTGTGTGTGTGTGTGTATTCACACATATAGTGTGTGTGTGTGTATTCACACATACAGTGTGTGTGTGTATTCACACATACAGTGTGTGTGTGTGTATTCACACATACAGTGTGTGTGTGTGTATTCACACATACAGTGTGTGTGTGTGTATTCACACATATAGTGTGTGTGTGTGTGTGTGTGTATTCACACATATAATGTGTGTGTGTGTATTCACACATCTAATGTGTGTGTGTATTCACACATACAGTAGTGTGTGTGTATTCACACATATAGTGTGTGTGTGTGTGTGTATTCACACATATAGTGTGTGTGTGTATTCACACATATAGTGTGTGTGTGTATTCACACATATAGTGTGTGTGTGTATTCACACATATAGTGTGTGTGTGTATTCACACATATAGTGTGTGTGTGTGTGTGTGTATTCACACATATAGTGTGTGTGTGTGTGTATTCACACATATAGTGTGTGTGTGTGTATTCACACATATAGTGTGTGTGTGTGTACACATATAGTGTGTGTGTGTATTCACACATATAGTGTGTGTGTGTCTTCACACATATAGTGTGTGTGTGTGTGTCTTCACACATATAGTGTGTGTGTGTGTGTGTCTTCACACATATAGTGTGTGTGTCTTCACACATATAGTGTGTGTGTCTTCACACATATAGTGTGTGTGTCTTCACACATATAGTGTGTGTGTCTTCACACATATAGTGTGTGTGTGTGTGTCTTCACACATATAGTGTGTGTGTGTGTGTCTTCACACATATAGTGTGTGTGTGTGTGTCTTCACACATATAGTGTGTGTGTCTTCTCACATATAGTGTGTGTGTGTGTGTGTCTTCACACATATAGTGTGTGTGTGTGTGTGTGTGTGTGTGTGTGTGAAGAGCGCAAAATAATTTATTCAACAGCAAAGCTTTCAGACATAAAAGTCCTTCCTCAGTGTTTAAAAACAGTTTAAAAGTTTAATTTCACACAGGAAGCCTTTTCCTCTGTTGAAACATGGTTATCCGATGCCCAATTAATACTCAACCCAAACAAAACTAAACTACTCATCTTCCAACCCACCAAACATACTCAAAACAACTCTCACTTTAACATCACAGCAAAAGACAACACCACTATATACCCAACTGAACACACCAAATTGCTAGTAGTGGAAATAGACAATAAACTAAAATTTGACATTCACATATCCATGACCATAAAAAAAGTCCACAAAAAACTAGGAGCATTATACAGAAATAAACAATTTCTCACCAAAGCAGCAAAGATTTCAATAGCAAATTCCCACCTTATCTCCACCCTACTTTATGCCTCTCCAGTATATACCAACCTAAGGCAATGTGATCTAAACGCTAGAGACCAGTTTCAACAAAATCGCAAAATTCGCCACAGGGGCATCCTACCATAGTCACCACTGTCTCTCACTTGCTGAACTGGGCTGGCTTGAACTCCCTCACCTCCTTCAGTGGTATCCACTCTCACTCGCCCACAAACTAGTAAACCATCCACTAAATGTCCCATCCCTCCAGAATCTACTCCATCCCTATCGCACCACCGGACCACTAAGATCCAGCAACAAAAATCACTTGCAGATCACTAAAGCCAATAACTCTGCTGGTGAAGCACTATTCTCTTGCGCCATAGCCAAATTATGAAACTCACTCCCACCCACAATTACCTCCGTACCATCATGCACCAACTTCAAAACTTTATTAAAAGCGCACCTAAAACATGCTGGCTATGCCCTTGCAACTCCCACTCTAATATCACCCACCCCATCCAACCACTACCTTTCTTTCCACTCCGCTAACTACCTTGATTATAGCAAGCTCAGATGCTCATAAGCCTAGTACTTATTATACAGCAGGAACTTCTCATTGTTACATTTGTTAATGCCTGTTATGTACTTCACAGATAAAGATTCTAGTTGTCTACTGATGTACTATGTTCTTCATCTGTAAATATGTTGTAAGTAATTTCTATGTTAAATTGTTAATCACTATGTAATCCAATGTAACTACTGTCTGTTTATTTTACTGTGGAGCTTTTCTCCCCGGGCCTCCGCTGAAAATGGACCCACATCCAATCGGACACTCCCAGTCAACAAATTTAAATAAATAAATAATAATAAATAAAATAAAACTTTCATTTAAATACAAAACACATGACTTAGCCCATCCTAGCATAAAACAAAACTAATTACAAACCCTTGGTTTTAGGGTTATATGCTTATTCAGACCCGGGTATATATCAACTTCCATATGTATAATCCATTCAAACTCTTTAATGTCTAATTTATTATGTCACCACATCTAATATTTGGTTTTAAAAATTCCATAACCCTAAATTAGAAATGATGCTTTGTTCCTTGTTCTTGTACATGCTTAGCTAATGAATTGGTCTCTCTGCCCCTACGTTTATCAGATCTTTGATCTACTGTTCTATCCTTCAATCTTCTTAATGATTTGCCTACATAAAATGCAGAACATAGAGAACAAGTCGCTAAATAAATTATAAACAGAGTATTGCATACAGCTGCACAGGTTAGTAAAATTAACATGTGCATTTATGATTTACAACTCATGAATGACAGACTTACAAACCTTCATTTACTTTACACTACTACGACTTGAATAGTTAAAACATGGTACTGTTCGTTTGATGTTAAAATCAGTCTGATTTGGCTTGTTTAAAGAAAAATCCTTATAACCTAAGCGTTGCTTTAAGTTATCACATATTCTATAACTTAATAAAGGTTTATCTGGTAGCCATCTATCATGCCCTGGTATACTTTTTAACATATCCCAATTTTCTTTAATAATGTACTCAACCGATTTACTAGCTCTACTGTATGTCATTAAATATCTCCGGGGTTGCATTCCTGTATTATTTAAATGCACATTGTCAACAGTAGTATGTTGGGAGAAATAGGGTTTGGCTTACCCTTCCCTTAGTTTCATTGCATCTTCTCTAATCATACGTAATTCCCTTCCATCATAACCCTTCATTTCAAAATCAATATTAATTTCATCCATTTGTTTAGTACACAAATCGGTTCTTGTATTAAGCCTACTAGCTTGTACGTATTGGCTTTTAGCTACTACTTTAAAAACATGATTTGCATGCATGCTAGTCTTGTGGAGATATTCATTTGTATGCATATCTTTCTTATAGATGGTAGTATCTAGACCTTCATCAGTTAAAAATATTTGAACATCCAAAAAATGGATGTCAGTATCAGATGCATTCATCTCCAATATCAGGAAATTGGTAGTTTGATCTAAACACAAAAGGAAGTTATTCAAATCACCTCGATTCCCTCCCCAAATTAGGAAAAATATCATCCACAAAACGCTTGTAGAAGAGTATATTATGGGTATATTTATTACTCACCATAAATACTCATACTTTCCCACTTACTCAGTGTTAAATTGGCATACGTATTTGCCGCAGCGGTTCCCATTGCCACTCCTGATGTTTGACGATATACCTGATTATAAAACAAAAATATTATTCTCTAATACTAGTTCTAAACGTTCACAAATTGTTGCGACTTCTCTCACGTATGTTTTCCATCCTCAGTTAGGATCTCCCTAATTGGATCAATACCATAAGTGTTTGGGATTACGGTGAATAGGGATTTAATATCCAGTGTGACGAATGTGAACTCTGTGGTCAGATTACTATCCGACCAGTCATACAGCTGTTCCAGAAAATCACCTGTATCTTTGACATAACTTGATACAAATTTCAAATAATGTTTCAGTACATCCTGTAAATAAACAGATAAAGGTTCAGTTATCCACCTTTTCCAGAGACTATTGGTCTCATAGGTGGGTTTAGGGTGGATTTGTGAACCTTGGGTAAACCATACAATATCGGAGTAGTAGGTGAGGGCACTGTAAAGTAAATGAAGGTTTGTAAGTCTATGTCATTCATGTGTTGTAAATCATAAATGCACATGTTAATTTTAGTAATAATAGCATTCATTTCCCTATCTGTAATAATCTTAAAAGTACATACATCAGATAGTAGATCATTCATAGCTGTAAGATAATTACATAAATCCATCAGACATTCGAAGTATTACAGGTTCGAACATTAAAATTTGACCTTTAGTGCTTCGGACTTGTAATAATTCGACAATATGATATAGACCCTTTCATACATTTAGTTATGCATTCCAGGTGATCAGTATTCCTGAATACACAGCAGTGACTTCACTTCTTCTAACTTGTTCTGGATAAGTCATGTATGTCTGTCTGTCTGTGTATTCATCTTCTGGAAGATGAATTTCTCACTGTGTGTATACCTGGGGGATTACATTGTGTTTTACACTGTACCTGTAAGCCAGAATGATACTGCTATGTGGTCTGATGCAGGGAACAGTGTATTTTGATGACTGCAGTGTAGTACATTTCACAGTTGTAAATAAATGTCACATTATGGTGAGAACAAGAGTCAGTGTCGCCCATAATGTTTTCCTTCTATTTGGCCTTTTGCGATGTGATTTGCATAAGCAGCCTGAATGGCACACCTGTAAGGAAACCAGTAACTGACAGTCAGATGGTACAGTGGAATAGGGATTAGACATTATGGATGTATATTATTTTCTGGTGACCTGTCCATGCTTAGATGTTCATAGATAAGTACTAGGCTAACTGCCCTTGTGAGACTTTTTAAGCCTTGCCAGTTTTCCCTTGTGAGACTCAAACACTGCAGCTTGTGTTTGTAAGGCAAACACCTTAACCATTAGGCCACACTCCCAACCCCATACAAGCACCATGTGATTTAATGTGTGTCTTCAGTTTAAGTTTTCCTAAGTGGTACTTATCCCTCGTCTGATGCTATTGTTAAGATTTCTGTGACTATGCTAAGCCATTGTCTGTGACTTGGGGTTCCCATGCATATGCATCACACCTCCTCCTTCATCTTCTGTTGCTAAACAGTCATGATGTCTGCATAATGAATTCATCTCCTCAACATACCACCTGTTAGCTTAGCTTGTCCCTTCCTGTACTGAAAGCCAGAGTCATTGTTATTCATCTGGCTTCACAAGTTATGCACTTGTATTCCTTTAAACATGCCTGTAACATACACAGATTACAATTTTTTTTAGACATTCAACTAAGCTAAGAGACCTGAAAGGTGTCTTATCTACACAATTGCTCTGGATTCTAACTTTAGAGAACATCTTATAATCTTTGTCTTTATGCAGTGTTGTTAACGTGGATTCTAACTTTAGAGAACATCTTATAATCTTTGTCGTTATGCAGTGTTGTTGCCGTGGATTCTAACTTTAGAGAACATCTTATAATCTTTGTCGTTATGCAGTGTTGTTGCCGTGGATTCTAACATTAGAGAACATCTTATAATCTTTGTTGTTATGCAGTGTTGTTGCCGTGGATTCTAACTTTAGAGAACATCTTATAATCCTTGTCGTTATGCAGTGTTGTTGCCATGGATTCTAACTTTAGAGAACATCTTATAATCTTGGTCGTTATGCAGTGTTGTTGCCGTGGATTCTAACTTTAGAGAATATCTTATAATCTTTGTTGTTATGCAATGTTGTTGCCGTGGGCTGTTTGTACCTTTCCTTTCTTGCTTGTACTTTGGGTTTTAAATAGTTGAGCTGAAACAACAAACTTTGCCCTGTGCACCCCTTTCTTTTTCTGAAGCCATAGCCTGTCCCTGTGATACATATGAGTTGATGTTTGTGTGCATTCCTACTAAGGGTTGTCATGTCATTGCTTTTATGATGTTCCTGTGCTAAATGGCCTTTCAAAGGTTCATACTAGGCTATCTGCCCTAGGGCATTTATAAGCCTAGCCAGAGTGTGTTTGGCTTTCGCCACTCATTTTAAATGAATTTTGTTATGCCCTTTTTCAAGGTTAGTATACTGTGCCTTTGTCTAACAGTGACACAGAAGTGATCCCCGGGGTAAACCTACGATCTCCCATCCACTCATCAAGATTCCTCTTGAAGAGAGTCAATGAGGGACTCTGCCTATCCTGGACTGGGATTTTATTCCAGAGTGAAGGGAGCCTCTGGGTTATGAATCTGTCCCTCCAGCATGTCCTATTTATTTCAGTGCTGAGGTTCAAGTCTCTCGAGCGCGTAGCTTGATGGGATTTGGATTTTCTGAGGTGCAGCATGTCCATTAATTCCAGGTTGGACATGGCTTTATACGTCAGGCACAGATCGCCTCTGAGCAGTCGGTATGCCTCTGAGTTGAGCTGGAGTTTCTTTAACCGGGCAGCATATGGCATCTGTTTGAGCCCTTTGATCCTCTTGGTGAGGTACTTTTGGGGTCTTTCCAGTTGCTGCAGGTGTCTGGTGAGGTACATCCCAAAAGGGGCATTGTACTCAATTATGGGCCTGATGAGGGATGAGTAAAGAGGCACGATGACCTCCCCTGATCTAGATGTGAATCCCTTCATGATTAGGTGGGCCATATAAAATGTTTTTCTAACCACTTTGGCCACGTGGTTGTCAAATGAGAGACTGCTATCAACTTGGGTCCCCAGGTCCCTAATTACATCTTTCGTACTTAATGGATTGCCACATTTGTGGGCACTTTGTTTTTGCCAAAGTGGATGACTATACACTTTTTGGCGTTTATCTTGAGGCCATGGCTCTGGCACCAGTTGTCTGTTTCTATGAGGCCCTTTTGTAGGATGCTTGTGTCGGCTGGAGAGTCGATTCAGCCACAGTCCTTCCGTGTTGGCCTGTACCTCCGAGAAATATATACCGAACAAGAGAGGTCCCAGGACTGAGCCTTGTGGGACGCCACTTGTAACTGGTTTGGAGTCTGACATGGCTCCAGCAATTCTAACCATGTGGGTTCTGTCCTTGAGCCAATTTGCAACCCATCTAGTGACATAGGGGTTTATATTTAAGCTGGTGAGCTTATCTATAATGCCCGAGTGGGGTATTGTATCGAAGGCTTTTGCGAGGTCCAGGTAGGGTTTATGGACCACCTTCCTCTCGTTAATGGCCTTGGTGACTGTTTCAAAGAAATTGACCAGGTTTAAGAGGCAGGATCTGCCCTTAACAAAGCCGAACTGTGTAGGATCCAGTGTCTGTAGGTCCCCAATATCTTTATTTATGAGGTCCACGATGATCCTTTCCATAGCTTTGCAGACCAAGCTAGTCAGGCTTATGGGGCGATAGTTTCCAGGATCCGTTGAGGCACCACCTTTGTGGAGAGGGACCACTGTTGCTGTACGCCATTCTTTGGGTATATATCCTGTAGTAAGGCTGAGATTGAACAGTAGTTTTATGTTTGGGTTCAGCTCTTCTTGGAGTTCATGTAGGACGCAGCCTGTGACACCGTCTGGTCCCATTGATGCTGTGTTTTTTGCTTTGGAGAGTGCGGCTCTTACCTGAGCATCTGAGATGTCAGGGGGACAGCACTCTGCTAGGATAGATATTTGCTCTTTTGGTGGGGGGGGGGGGGTTGCCCTGAACCTGTCAGCTAGGATGTTGGCAATGTCTATGGGTTCGGTGTATTTTTTGTCATTTTGGACTAATTCTGAGCATATCTGGGAATTCCCACCCAGGTTCCTAACATAACTAGCAAAAGCCTTGTAATTATCCGTAGTGTCCTGTGCAATTTTTCTCTCGAAGCTGGCCTTAGACGATTTTATGAATGCCTGTAGCTTTTTGCTAATACTGATCAGAGATGCTTTCCCTTTTTGGGATTTTGCTCTATGATGTAGTAGCTTCCTCTTTCTATTGTATAGTTTGTTTATGGCTGGGGTCCACCAGACAGGACGCCTGCCTTTGGAGGATTGTGTCTTGGTTTTATTTGGGATTGCATGATCCATGCATTCCTGAAGGTGTTCATAGAATGTGTTTACAAAGGATTCTGCAGTCTGGGCCGTATTTTCCACAGGCCCGGGGGCTTTGATGGATTCCACCTCGGTTTTGAGGAGTGTGAAATTTGCTTTAGAGAAGTTTTTCACTGTGGTTTTCTGGGCAGGGGGTGGGGTCGGGATGTGAATATCCAGTAAGATTAGTTTATGGTCTGATCTTACCATTGAGGGATACACTTCTGGTCTGGAGCATAGAGTCCCCATGTTGGTGATGATCAGGCCCAGTATGTTTTCCCCTCTTGTGGGAGTGGTAACAAGTTGTTCCATAGCATTTGAGTTTATAAATTCTAGGAACCTTTGGGCTAGGGTGTTGGCGCTAGAGTAATGCTCCCAGTCTATGTTTGGGTAGTTGAAGTCGCCCAATATAATGGTGTTTGGAGAGACCTTCATATTATCCAGTGTTCTCAAGAAGGCCGAGTGGGGTTCCTAGGTTTGGGAGGGTGGTCTGTAGCAGGCTATAAACTGGAAGGCAGTTTTACCCACAGTTAGTTGCACATGGATAGTCTCTGATGCTTCGTGCTGTGCCACCAACCTGGAGGTGTGGGTATCTTTGCCATGCATGATCTTTGCTCTAAGAACTAAATTCACATGATAATTGAAATACAACAGTCACGGTTACACAAACAATGAGCGTGGTATAAAACATATCATTGGAAGTAGTCTGGTTTAACTAGCTTCTTGACGAAATGTGTGAAATTTTGGATGTCGGTGAATAGAAGACCTTGTTGTGGCAGCCTGCAATGGAAAACGCTTTTGAGAGAGAGAGCACGGACAGTATGCACACTGTTTGGAACAGTGAGCGCACGGACAGTATGCACACTGTTTGGAACAGTGAGAGCACGGACAGTATGCACACTGTTTGGAACAGTGAGAGCACGGACAGTATGCACACTGTTTGGAACAGTGAGCGCACGGACAGTATGCACACTGTTTGGTACAGTGAGAGCACGGACAGTATGCACACTGTTTGGTACAGTGAGAGCACGGACAGTATGCACACTGTTTGGAACAGGGAGAGCACGGACAGTACGCACACTGTTTGGAACAGGGAGAGCACGGACAGTACGCACACTGTTTGGAACAGGGAGAGCACGGACAGTACGCACACTGTTTGGAACAGGGAGAGCACGGACAGTATGCACACTGTTTGGAACAGGGAGAGCACGGACAGTATGCACACTGTTTGGAACAGGGAGAGCACGGACAGTATGCACACTAGCACGGACAGTATGCACACTGTTTGGAACAGGGAGAGCACGGACAGTATGCACACTGTTTGGAACAGGGAGAGCACGGACAGTATGCACACTGTTTGGAACAGGGAGAGCACGGACAGTAGGGAGAGCACGGACAGTATGCACACTGTTTGGAACAGGGAGAGCACGGACAGTATGCACACTGGAACAGGGAGAGCACGGACAGTATGCACACTGTTTGGAACAGGGAGAGCACGGACAGTATGCACACTGTTTGGAACAGGGAGAGCACGGACAGTATGCACACTGTTTGGAACAGGGAGAGCACGGACAGTATGCACACTGTTTGGAACAGGGAGAGCACGGACAGTATGCACACTGTTTGGAACAGGGAGAGCACGGACAGTATGCACACTGTTTGGAACAGGGAGAGCACGGACAGTATGCACACTGTTTGGAACAGGGAGAGCACGGACAGTATGCACACTGTTTGGAACAGGGAGAGCACGGACAGTATGCACACTGTTTGGAACAGGGAGAGCACGGACAGTATGCACACTGTTTGGAACAGGGAGAGCACGGACAGTATGCACACTGTTTGGAACAGTGAGAGTAGGCACTGCATAGCATAAAGTTTTAAGTTGCATCAAAAACAGCATAACACCAACGAAGATGTGCACACAAAAGCAGTAGTGACTACAAATATAAGGAGACATCAGTGGCATGCCTATGGGGTAACAAGGTAGAACAATGCAATTATATGTAACGCAAGTATGAATATTCTTTATGATTACAGTATTAATTTGTAGACATAACTAAATCTGTCACTGACCGAGATGAATTGTAATCTGTGAATGTCACAAGCATTATTTAGAGGAATAGTTAGACAACTTTATATTAAGGATTGCTGTAAAAATTTTTGTAACCTGATTTACTATAAAAGTGCTATTCAGATGATAGGAGTAGGGAGAGACATGAGGGAACATTTTTAATGACACACCAGACAGACTGCAAGCAAATCTGTTTGATGTGTATTGTCATGCAAAGCTGACTAAATAGCTGAACCTTGCAGGGCAGGAAATGTGAAACTCTTGCTAGCTGAGGGTTGGAATATGGGAGGAGTGACAGTAGAAGGAACTGAAGTAGATAAAAGTTAAATGTCTAAAAAAGGCTGTTATCTTATCAGTGAGCAGGCAGTTCTGGAAGCTTTGTTAACATAAGATGCAACTCATAAGCAGGAAACACATTTGTAAAGGCAGTGTGCGACAGTAAATGATACTTTTACTGAGGCCTGTTAAAATTAGCTGCTGTTCTCTGTTCTTCCATTCTAAGTGAATGGTACTGTCCAGTGACAGTCCAGCTATGGGCATTGTGTACACCGTGTATTATGGGGGAGATTCTTCTTTAGAAGAAACGGACTCTCATCAGGTAGGATGTCTGCCCCCAGGACGGCATTCAGGGTTACACATACAATAAAATTGTTAGTGACTACTTCTGTCTAGTACATACACGTTTGTAATGAGCTAAACTTAAGGAAAAGTTAAAAAAAATTATATCTTTTAAAATATTTTCCAGTAGTTGCCCTTTAAGCACAGTAAATATTTCTAGTTTAGGTTATGTAGAGAAAGTTATGGTTCTAAGTAACTGCATGTATGCAGTTTACAAACATAAGCAACTTCTTATAGCACAGGAATACAAAAAAAAAAATTAAACTCTGTCCACTGGCCAGTAGCAAAACAACACAATTTATGGTTCTACAAGCAATCAGAGGCCTAGAAATAATGTAGTTACCACTCTTACTAGAGTTTAAATCAAAGCAATTCTGCTTCATATCACAATAAATGCTAAAAATAAATGCAGAACTATTCAGCTTAGCTCACTGGTCAGTAGTTTGGTGGTGGTGAGGACAGAGTCAGTGTCTTAAAGCTGAAGGAAAGGGATGTAGTAGTTTCATAGTTTACTAGTATAGTACTAGGCTATCTGCCCTGGGGCATTTGTAAGCTTAGCCATAGTGATGTGGCTTTTGCCACCCCATGAAGTGGTACAAAAATGTTCAGAATAAATCTAGAATACTGTGCCTCTGTCTAGTAGTGACACAGTGAAGGTCCCCTTATATAATAGAATTAGTTTACTGTGCCCCTGTCTAGCAGTGACACAGATGTGACCCTTGGGGTAAACTTACGATCTCCCATCCACTCATCAAGATTTCTCTTGAAGAGAGTCAGTGAGGGGCTTTGCCTAATATGAACTGGGATCCTGTTCCAAAGCATGGGAAGCCTCTGGGTTATGAATCTATCCCTCCAGCATGTCCTATTCATACTTGTGCCGAGGTTTAAGTATTTAGCTCTCGTGGTCCTGATGGATTTGGATTTTTTGAGGTGGAGCATGTCCATCAGATCCTGATTGGACATGGCCTTGTACGTCAGGCAGAGATCACCTCTGAGCAAGCGGTATGCTACTGAATAGAGCTGAAGTTTCTTTAGTCTGGCAGAATAAGACATATGTTGGAGACCCTTGATCCTTTTGGTGAGGTACTTTTGTGGTCTCTCCAGCTGTTGCAAGTGCCAGGTGAAGTACATACCAAATGGGGCATTGTACTCAATCATGGGTCTGATGAGGGAGGAATATAGGAGTACAATGACATCCTTGGATCTGGATGTGAAACCCTTCATGATGAGGTGTGCAAGGTAGAATGTTTTTCTAACCACTTTGGCAACGTGGGTGTCAAATGAGAGGTCGCTGTCTACTAGGTCTCTGATTACTTTTCCGTACTCAGTGGGTTGCTGTCTATGTGATAATTTGTGGGTACTTTGTTTTTTCCAAAAGGGATGACTATACATTTTTTGGCATTTAGTTTAAGGCCGTGACTACGGCACCAGTTGTCCGTTTCAGTGAGGCCTTTTTGTAGGATGTGTGTATCTGCTGGTGTATCGACTATGGTGCCTAGTTTGCAGTCATCTGCGAACTTTGTCAGCCACAGTCCTCCCTTGTTTGCTTTAACATCTGAGAAATAAATGCCGAACAAGAGGGGTCCCAGGACAGATCCCTGTGGGACACCACTTATGACTGGCTTTGAGTCTGACATTGCTCCAGCGATTTTAACTTTATGGGTTCTGTCCTTTAGCCAGTTTGCAACCCATCTAGTGACATAAGTGTTTACTTTTAAACTGTTTAGCTTATCTATGATGCCTGAGTGGGGTATTGTGTCGAAGGCCTTAGCCAAGTCCAGGTATGCTATATGGACTGCTTTGCTCTCATCAATGGCTCTAGTGACTGTTTCGAAAAAGTCAACCAGGTTTAAAAGGCAGGATCTGCCCTTTACAAAGCCGAACTGGGTGGGGTCAAGCGCCTGTAGGTCCCCTATGTCTCCGCTTATGAGTTCCATAATGATTCTTTCCATAGCTTTGCAGACCAGGCTAGTCAAGCTTATGGGGCGTAGTTTCCAGGGTCTGTAGAGGCACCCCTTGTGGAGTGGGACGACTGTTGCTGTACGCCAGTGTTCAGGTACATATCCCGAAGTAAGGCTAAGGTTAAATAGCATTTTTATGTGTGGGTTTAGCTCCTCTTGGAGTTCACGTAACACGCACCCCGGGATACCGTCAGGTCCCATTGATGCTGTGTTTTTTGCTTTATTTAGGGCGGTTCTCGCTTGGACATCTGAGATGACAGGGAGATTACATTCAGCTGGGATAAGTATTTCTTCTTTTGGGGGTGAAGGAGGCGAGAAATTTGCACTGAACCCGTCAGCCAGAATAGAATGTTAGCAATATCTGTGGGTTCAGTGTATTTTTTGTTGTTGTGAACCAACTCTGAGCATATCTGAGGGTTTCCGCCCAGGTTTCTAACATAGCTGAAGAAGGCTTTGTGGTTATCTTTAGTGTCCTTAGCGATTTTTCTCTCAAAGTTTGCCTTGGATGTTTTTATGAGAGAACGTAGTTTTCTGCTAATGTTGATCAGATATGTCTTCCCTTCATGGGATTTTGCTCTGACGTGCAGTAGCTTCCTTCTTTTGTTATACACTTTGTTTATGGCTGAGGTCCACCAGACAGGACGCTTACATTTGGTGGAGAGGGACTTGGATTTGTTTGGGATTGCATGATCCATGCATTCTTGGAGATGTCCATAGAAAGCATTTGTGAAGGATTCTGCATTGTGGGATGTGGTATCCACTGGCACAGTGGGCTTAAAGGATACCATCTCAGTCTTAAGAAGAGTTAAGTCTGCTTTTGAGAAGTTTTTCACTGTGGTCTTTTGTGCTGGGGGTGGAGGTGGGATATGTATATCCAGGGTGATTAGTTTGTGGTCAGATCTCACTAGTGAGGTGGTCAGATCTCACTAGTGAGGGGTATACTTCCGGTGTGGAGCATTTTGTCCCCATGTTTGTGATGATCAGGTCTAGTATATTATCTCCCTAGTGGGAGAGGTGACTAGTTGTTCCAGTGCATTTGAATTTATGAATTCCAGGAACCTTTGGGCTAGGGTATTAGGGCTAGAATAATGTACCCAATCTATGTTTGGGTAGTTGAAGTCTCCCAGTATGATGGTATTTTGTGATACATTCATATCCTCCAATGTCTTCAGGAAGGCTGAGTGGGGTTCTTGAGATTGGGAGGGTGGCCTGTAACATGCTACCAGTTGTATAGCAGTTTTGCCTATGGTTAGTTGCACCTGTATGGTCTCTGATGCTTCATGTGTTGCTACTAACCTGGAGGTGTGGGTGTCCTTTATGAATATGGACACTCCCTCCCTTTGTGGTTCGCCTGGGTTTTGGGGCGAAAAGCATGATACGAGGTATAGCCTGGTAGCGCTGGGGTGCTCTCAGGAGCCTTGAACCAGGTTTCAGTTACTGCACAGACGTCGATGTTCTCCATGCTGAGGAGTGCATCAAGTGCCTGCATCTTGAGATTTAGACTTCTGGCGTTGAGCAGCATTACCCTTAGTTTTTTTCCATTTTTGTTTTCTAAGGAGGTGGGTTTGTCTTTTGAGCCTTGCCTAAAAAAGGCACTATGGGGGTGGCAAGAGCTTTAGCCAATATCCGGAAGCCCAGTGGTGACTGGTGTAAGCCATCCCTTGCGAAGCAGCGTGGCTTGTCCAACATATCATCCCAGGCAGACAGACATTGGATCCCCATAGAATGACACCAGTACTTGAGCCAATTGTTAAAGCTGATCATCTTGTCTTTGTATTATGGTATCATTCTTGGTGAGTCATATTTGTACTTGCTTTGGAGTGACCTGAGTGCTTGTGTTATGTGGCGGATCCTAGCTCCCGATAGACAGCTCACAGTCACCTTCTCCTTGTTCAGCCTGGTCAGTGGGACATCAGTGTGTCTGACTATGGAGTCACCTATTACTAGTGTATCAGGCAAGGTGTTTGGCCTTAAGGGCTGCGATTGGTCGACACACTGATATATTGAAGTATGTGTTGCATGTGTTTTGTTTTGAGGTGGTGGATTTTTGGATGTCTGCTTTGGGAGCCTCTGTTGTTTTGGTAAGTTTTTATTAGAGCCTCCGAGTATGTCTGTGTTTTTATGTGTTTGGTTTGCAGTTGTGGTAGGTCTATGTGGGACTGGGATTGTTGTGTGTGTGGTTGCCATCTCCTCTTGTCTGGTCATGCCAGCCCTGAGTTGAGAGAGTTCAGCCTCCAGTTTGGCTATATAGTTGCATCTCTCACATGTATTTGTGTTTGTTGGGAGGAGGGGAGGGTTGTCTGTGTACATGAGACAATTGTAGCATTGTCTCAAGATACCCAGATTGACCAGCTGAACTGGAGACGACGCCAGTAATCTACCACTCGACATGCTAGAACAGTATAAGGGAGTGGTATACCTTTAAGGGAAGTGGATATTCACAGGGGTGGTAAGTAGATGTAGTGCTTTACTTAGTATGAGAGTGCTTACTTAGTAGAGAAGTATTGAGAACAAGTGCTAGGCTTATAATACAGTGAGTAGTCGGGTTATACTAAGAGTAGAGATTCCTTAAGGGAAAATTTGAAGAACAGACTTGGCGGAGCCAGAAAAAGTTTAACCTTGTTTAACTGGCGCTGCGCTATGCGCACGATCACAAGAAAGCCGCAAACGCAGATTTTAAACAGTGAACTACAAAAGAGCTGGAAATGGTCCCAAACAACCAATTACTACAGCTTCTTGTGCTGAGGTCACTTCCCCCAAGGACAGGTAGGCTGCTCAAGGCTCCCCACTCCCACTGGTGAGCAAAGAAACTTCCTTCTATCCAAGTAAGGTAATGGACAACACAGGAAATACACCACAGCCCAGAATACAGCAATGCCTGTAAACTGGTCTAAACTAGTCGAGGAAGGCGGGAAAACAAGGATTATTTTTTTTTTTTGGTAGAAACACACAGAAAATGCAGAGACAGTGATAAATTAGTTACACAGGCTAGCACACTGTAGTGGGCAGCCTCCACAGTTAAATTAAACAAACAAACAAGCAAACTTTCGATCAAATTCGACTAAAATGTAACTTTAAGTGCAGATTTTAAAATAATGCAGCAATCAGTTAAATAACAGTTCAGGCTAGTTCAAGGTAAGCTACAGAAGCTATTTCAAGTGAAAAAAAAGCAAAGATACTTAAATCCAGAAGGTAGTCACTTTTCTGAGTTCCCTGCTGCTAGGACCACTCTGTAAACCCACGTGGAGCTTGTCTGAGCAGTATAGGCGAAAAAGGCTCTATAGTGCACTGAGGGCTTTGGAGGAAGCTGGCTTTCTGTGAATTGTTTGCTTATGTTTGTAAATCACGTGTCTGACTCTCTTTATATTTCTTGTTTCTTTGCACAGACTGTAGGTCAAACTATGTAGCTGAGGGCAGAAGG
The DNA here is from genome assembly GCF_019279795.1 of Protopterus annectens. Classification (NCBI taxonomy): domain Eukaryota; kingdom Metazoa; phylum Chordata; order Ceratodontiformes; family Protopteridae; genus Protopterus; species Protopterus annectens. The sequence goes on from NC_056732.1 coordinate 1,870,725,210, forward strand.
TATAAAAATGGTGATTGTAACATACTAAGGGAGAACTTCTTTTATAAGTTTATATAATCATCCACTAGAAAATGCACACCCATATGGCATGGTCATCCAGATTGGGTTAGCTGGATGGAAGTAACTGATCATCTTGCCATTTATTCAGTTTAAGCAGTCACTGTATCTGGATTTTTAGGACTAGTGTGCATTTCTGAGATGAAAGATGGACTAGGAAGTAATGGAGAACACTGTATCATGCTTACGTTGCAGTCAAGAATGCAGATGCCAGTTTAACTTATTGCAAAAAATGAGGGATATTTTGCAAAATGAGATAGATGTAAAAATGAGTTTACGTTTTAGATGTGCGTATTGCACACAGGCGAACAGCACTTGTGCAAAAGGCAGTCTGCAAGATTTGCGAACGCCGAACGGAAAAAGGTTCGAATGTGCAATGAGCGAATGCACAGTGAGATTCGCTCATTACACATTCGACATTCTGGGGCGGATTGCACTATAGTGAGGATCGGGAAATGGTTCCTTTCCCCACTGTGCGATTTCGGAGTTAGAATAGTAAAGTAGGGGGAGTTTGGAGGGTGCAACCCCCCACATGGGGGTGTAGGGGGGCTTGCCCCTTGATTTACACTTGGTTTTATTTGTCTGAGATTAATGTTCGAAAAACAGCAAATCTGCTTTTTGATATGCTGTTTTTTGAACATTAAGGATTGTCGACGTTTTCACTTTTGTGGTTTCGAGTTGCTCTTATGAGCACTCGAACCACTGTGATTTGCGTTTTTAAAGGTAAACTGTAAAAATGTTTTGTTATTTTTATGCTTATTTTAGGAGGTAATCCAGTATTAGGTGCTTGACAAGGGTGGCAAGAACTTTTACGTTTGTCTTCTTAACGTTGTGTATGGCAAGTACTATCAAAAGTGAATGTTTCACCTGTTAAAATACTGTTGGTGATGGTTTAGAATGCTTAGTATTGTGGGCTGGAGGGAGCATTACAGTAATGCTGTAACATTCTAAGCAGCATGCGAATACACTAGCATCATCAAGTGTCCTCCATTACCATCTACTACTTAGACAACTGATGTTTACAGACAGAGCGGCTGTCTTCTGTGGAGGAAAATGGGTAGTTGTGCTATTCTGATCTGCAGGACTAATTTGATTATGTGAAGCAACACAAAATATTTTAATGTCTGGCAACTGTGTGTTTGAAACAAAGGTGAAGTACGTTACACAGTCATCCTTTTTCATTACAATCAGACATCTAACTTTTACATAGAGGTAGCGATAACTGCTTGGTCATGGTTGTCTGTGTGATGCCCCAACGCTGGCCCAGTAATCAAGGAGCCTCCGTCCTCACCACTAGCACCAGTGGGGGACGTACAGTTGGGAGGATGACAAGGGAAATTGCAGTTTACTGTGTGTGTATGTGTGTGTATTCATACATATACGCACACACACTGTGTGTGTGTGTATTCATATGCGCGCACACTGTGTGTGTATTCATACAAATACACATATAGTGTGTATTCTTACATATACACATATGTGTGTGCATGTATTCTTACATATACACATATAATGTGTGTATGAGTATTCATACATATACACATATAATGTGTGTGTGTGAGTATTCTTACATATACACATAATAGCGTGTGTGTGTATTCATACATATAATGTGTGTGTGTATTCATACATATAATGTGTGTGTGTGTGTATTCATACATATAATGTGTGTGTATTCATACATATAATGTGTGTGTATTCATACATATAATGTGTGTGTATTCATACATATAATGTGTGTGTATTCATACATATAATGTGTGTGTATTCATACATATAATGTGTGTGTATTCATACATATAATGTGTGTGTATTCATACATATAATGTGTGTGTATTCATACATGTGTGTGTGTGTGTACTCATATGTGTGTGTGTATTCATATATGTGTGTGTGTATTCATACGTGTGTGTGTGTGTGTGTGTGTGTATTCATACATATGTGTGTGTATTCATACATATGTGTGTGTATTCATACATATGTGTGTGTGTATTCATACATTTACACATATAGTGTGTGTGTATTCATACATTTACACGTAGTGTGTGTGTGTGTGTGTGTGTGTGTGTGTATTCATACATTTACACATATAGTGTGTGTGTGTATTCATACATTTACACATATAGTGTGTGTGTGTATTCATACATTTACACTTATAGTGTGTGTGTGTATTCATACATTTACACTTATAGTGTGTGTGTGTATTCATACATTTACACTTATAGTGTGTGTGTGTATTCATACATTTACACATATTGTGTGTGTGTGTGTGTGTGTGTGTGTGTGTGTGTGTGTGTATATTCATACATTTACACATATAGTGTGTGTGTGTGTGTGTGTGTGTATTCATACATTTACACACACAGTGTGTGTGTATTCATACATTTACACACACAGTGTGTGTGTATTCATACATTTACACACACAGTGTGTGTGTATTCATACATTTACACATATATAGTGTGTGTATTCATACATTTACACATATAGTGTGTGTGTGTATTCATACATTTACACATATAGTGTGTGTGTGTGTGTGTATTCATACATTTACACATATAGTGTGTGTATTCATACATTTACACATATAGTGTGTGTGTGTATTCATACATTTACACATATAGTGTGTGTGTATTCATGCATTTACACATATAGTGTGTGTGTATTCATACACGTGTGTGTGAGTATTCATACATATACACGTATAATGTGTGTATGTATTCATACATATACACGTTTAATGTGTGTGTGTATTCATACATATACACGTATAATGTGTGTGTGTATTCATACGTATACACGTATGTGTGTGTATTCATACGTATAATGTGTGTGTATTCATACGTATACACGTATTGTGTGTGTGTATTCATACGTATACACGTATAATGTGTGTGTGTATTCATACGTATACACGTATAATGTGTGTGTATTCATACGTATACACGTATAGTATGTGTGTGTATTCATACACGTATAGTGTGTGTGTATTCATACGTATACACATATAGTGTGTGTGTGTGTGTGTGTGTATTCATACGTATACACGTATAATGTGTGTGTGTGTGTGTGTGTGTGTTCATACATATACACATATATAATGTGTGTGTATTCATACGTATACATGTATAATGTGTGTGTGTGTATTCATATGCATACACTTGTGTTTGTGTGTATTCATACGTATACACGTATAATGTGTGTGTGTGTGTTCATATGTATACACATATAATGTGCGTGTATTCATACGTATACACGTATAATGTGTGTGTATTCATACGCATACACTTGTGTTTGTGTGTATTCATACGTATACACGTATAATGTGTGCGTGTGTATTCATACGTATACACGTATAATGTGTGTGTGTGTATTCATACGTATACACATATAATGTGTGTGTATTCATACATATACACGTATAGTGTGTGTGTGTGTGTATTCATACATATACACGTATAATGTGTGTGTCTGTATTCATACATACAGAAATAAAACAAAGCTCTCTTCACAGCGCAAAATAATTTATTCAACAGCAAAGCTTTCAGACATAAAAGTCCTTCCTCAGTGTTTAAAAACAGTTTAAAAACTTTCATTTAAATACAAAACACATGACTTAGCCCATCCTAGCATAAAACAAAACTAATTACAAACCCAATTCAGAAACTAATTAAAAATTATTAAAAAATCAAGAGCAGTATAAGAAAGTAATACCTTAAGAAATGTTACACATAATAAAATCATGTAACCATTTGCTGTCTTGTTTTCAAAATTGGTTTTAGGGTTATATGCTTATTCAGACCCGGGTATATATCAACTTCCATACGTATAATCCATTCAAACTCTTTAATGTCTAATTTATTATGTCACCACATCTAATATTTGGTTTTAAAAATTCCATAACCCTAAATTAGAAATGATGCTTTGTTCCTTGTTCTTGTACATGCTTAGCTAATGAATTGGTCTCTCTGCCCCTACGTTTATCAGATCTATGTTCTACTGTTCTATCCCTCAATCTTCTTAATGATTTGCCTACATAAAATGCAAAACATAGAGAACAAGTCACTAAATAAATTATAAACGGAGTATTACATATAGCCGCACAGGGGAAGGTATATTTCTTCTTACTAACAGGATGTATAAACTCATTTGCGTGACACTACTACGACTTGAATAGTTAAAGCATGGTACTGTTCGTTTGATGTTAAAATCAGTCTGATTTGGCTTGTTTAAAGAAAAATCCTTATAACATAAGCGTTGCTTTAAGTTATCACATGTTCTATAACTTAATAAAGGTTTATCTGGTAGCCATCTATCATGTCCTGGTATACTTTTTAACATATCCCAATTTTCTTTAATAATGTACTCAACCGATTTACTAGCTCTACTGTATGTCATTAAATATCTCAGGGGTTGCATTCCTGTATTATTTAAATGCACATTGTCAACAGTAGTATGTTGGGAGAAATAGGGTTTGGCTTACCCTTCCCTTAGTTTCATTACATCTTCTCTAATCATACGTAATTCCCTTCCATCATAACCCTTCATTTCAAAATCAATATTCATTTCATCCATTTGTTTAGTACACAAATCGGTTCTTGTATTAAGCCTACTAGCTTGTACGTATTGGCTTTTAGCTACACCTTTAAAAACATGATTTGCATGCATACTAGTCTTGTAGAGATATTTATTTGTATGCATATCTTTCTTATAGATGGTAGTATCTAGACCTTTATCAGTTAAAAATATTCGAACATCCAAAAAATGGATGTCAGTATCAGATGCATTCATGTCCAATATCAGGAAATCGGTAGTTTGATCTAAACACAAAAGGAAGTTATTCAAACCACCTCGATTCCCTCCCCAAATTAGGAAAAATATCCACAAAACGCTTGTAGAAGTTTATATTATGGGTATATTTATTACTCTCACCATAAATACTCATACTTTCCCACTTACTCAATGTTAAATTGGCATACGTATTCGCCGCAGCGGTTCCCATTGCCACTCCTGATGTTTGACGATATACCCGATTTATAAAACAAAAATATTATTCTCTAATACTAGTTCTAAAAGTTCACAAATTGTTGAGACTTCTCTCACCGTATGTTTTCCATCCTCAGTTAGGATCTCCCTAATTGGATCAATACCGTAAGTGTTTGGGATTACGGTGAATAGGGATTTAATATCCAGTGTGACGAATGTGAACTCTGTGGTGAGATTACTATCTGACCAGTCATACAGCTGTTCCAGAAAATCACCTGTATCTTTGATATAACTTGATACAAATTTCAAATAATGTTTCAGTACATCCTGTAAATAAACAGATAAAGGTTCAGTTATCCACCCTTTTCCAGAGACTATTGGTCTCATAGGTGGGTTTAGGGTGGATTTGTGAACTTTGGGTAAACCATATAATATAGGAGTAGTTGGTGAGGGCACTGTAAAGCAAATGAAGGTTTGTAAGTCTATGTCATTCATGAGTTGTAAATCATAAATGCACATGTTAATTTTACTAATAATAGCATTCATTTCCCTATCTGTAATAATCTTAAAAGTACATACATCAGATAGTAGATCATTCATAGCTGTAAGATAATTACATAAATCCATCAGACATTCGAAGTATTACAGGTTCGAACATTAAAATTTGACCTTTAGTGCTTCGGACTTGCAATAATTCGACAATATGATGTAGACCCGTTCATACATCTAGTTATGCATTCCAGGTGATCAGTTTTCCTGAATACACAGCAGTGACTTCACTTCTTCTAACTTGTTCTGGATAAGTCATGTCTGTCTGTCTGTCTGTGTGTTCATCTTCTGGAAGATGAATTTCTCACTACATGTGTATACCTGGGGGATTACATTGTGTTTTACACTGTACCTGGAAGCCAGAATGATACTGCTATGTGGTCTGATGCAGGGAACAGAGTATTTTGAGGACTGTAGTGTAGTACATTTCACAGTTGTAAATAAATGTCACATTATGGTGAGAACAAGCGTCAGTGTCGCCCATAATGTTTTCCTTCTATTTGGTGATGTGCCTTTTGCGATGTGATTTGCATAAGCAGCCTGAATGGCACACCTGTAAGGAAACCAGTAACTGACAGTCAGATGGTACAGTGGAATAGGGATTAGACATTATGGATGTATATTATTTTCTGGTGACCTGTCCATGCTTAGATGTTCATAGATTAGTACTAGGCTAACTGCCCTTGCGAGACATTTTAAGCCTAGCCAATTATCCCTTGTGAGACTCAAACCCTGCAGCTTGTGTTTGTAAGGCAAACACCTTAACCATTAGGCCACCCTCCCAACCCCATACAAGCACCATGTGATTTAATGTGTGTCTTCAGTTTAAATTTTCCTAAGTGGTACTTATACCTCATCTGATGCTATTGTTAAGATTTCTGTGACTATGCTAAGGCATTGTCTGTGACTTGGGGTTCCCATGCATATGCATCACACCTCCTCCATCATCTTCTGTTGCTAAACAGTCATGATGTCTGCATAATGAATTCATCTCCTCAACATACCACCTGTTAGCTTAGCTTGTCCCTGTCTGTACTGAAAGCCAGAGTCATTGTTAGTCATCTGGCTTCACAAGTTATGCACTTGTATTCCTTTAAACATGCCTGTAACATACACAGATTATATTTTTTTTAGACATTCAACTAAGCTAAGAGACCTGAAAGGTGTCTTATCTACACAATTGCTCTGGATTCTAACTTTAGAGAACATCTTATAATCTTTGTCGTTATGCAGTGTTGTTGCCGTGGATTCTAACTTTAGAGAACATCTTATAGTCTTTGTCGTTATGCAGTGTTGTTGCCGTGGATTCTAACTTTAGAGAACATCTTATAATCTTTGTCGTTATGCAGTGTTGTTGCCGTGGATTCTAACTTTAGAGAACATCTTATAATCTTTGTCGTTATGCAGTGTTGTTGCCATGGATTCTAACTTTAGAGAACATCTTATAATCTTTGTCGTTATGCAATGTTGTTGCCGTGGGCTGTTTGTACCTTTCCTTTCTTGCTTGTACTTTGTTGTTTCAGCTCAGCTATTTAAAAAACCCAAACTTTGCCCTTTGCACCCCTTTCTTTTTCTGAAGCCATAGCCTGTCCTTGTGATACATATGAGTTGATGTTTGTGTGCAGTCCTACTAAGGGTTGTCATGTCATTGCTTTTATGATGTTCCTGTGCTAAATGGCCTTTCATAGCTTAGTATGAACCTATGAACCTATCTGCCCTAGGGCATTTACAAGCCTAGCCAGAGTGTGTTTGGCTTTCACCACCCATTTTAAATGAATTTTGTTATGCCCTTTTTCAAGGTTAGTATACTGTGCCTCTGTCTAACAGTGACACAGAAGTGATACCCGGGGTAAACCTACGATCTCCCATCCACTCATCAAGATTCCTCTTGAAGAGAGTCAATGAGGGACTCTGCCTAACCTGGACTGGGATTTTATTCCAGAGTGAAGGGAGCCTCTGGGTTATGAATCTGTCCCTCCAGCATGTCCTATTTATTTCAGTGCTGAGGTTCAAGTCTCTCGGAGCGTAGCTTGATGGGATTTGGATTTTCTGAGGTGCAGCATGTCCATTAATTCCAGGTTGGACATGGCTTTATACGTCAGGCACAGATCGCCTCTGAGCAGGCGGTATGCCACTGAGTTGAGCTGGAGTTTCTTTAACCGGGCAGCATATGGCATCTGTTTGAGCCCTTTGATCCTCTTGGTGAGGTACTTTTGGGGTCTTTCCAGTTGCTGCAGGTGTCTGGTAAGGTACATCCCAAAAGAGGCATTGTACTCAATTATGGGCCTGATGAGGGATGAGTAAAGAGGCACAATGACCTCCCCTGATCTAGATGTGAATCCCTTCATGATTAGGTGGGCCATATAAAATGTTTTTCTAACCACTTTGGCCACGTGGTTGTCAAATGAGTGACTGCTATCAACTTGGGCCCCCAGGTCCCTAATTTCATCTTCCGTACTTAATGGGGATTGCCACATATGTGGTAATTTGTGGGCACTTTGTTTTTGCCAAAGGGGATGACTATCCACTTTTTGGCGTTTAGCTTGAGGCCATGGCTCTGGCACCAGTTGTCTGTTTCTATGAGGCCCATTTGTAGGATGCTTGTGTCGGCTGGAGAGTCGATTATGGCGCCCAGTTTGCAGTCATCTGCGAACTTGGTCAGCCACAGTCCTTCCGTGTTGGCCTGTACCTCCGAGATATATATACCGAACAAGAGAGGTCCCAGGACTGAGCCTTGTGGGACGCCACTTGTAACTGGTTTGGAGTCTGACATGGCTCCAGCAATTCTAACCATGTGGGTTCTGTCCCTGAGCCAGTTTGCAACCCATCTAGTGACATAGGGGTTATATTTAAGCTGGTTGCCTGAGTGGGGTATTGTATCAAAGGCTTTTGTGAGGTCCAGGTAGGTTGTGTGGACCACCTTCCTCTCGTCAATGGCCTTTGTGACTGTTTCAAAGAAATTGACCAGGTTTAAGAGGCAGGATCTGCCCTTAACAAAGCCAAACTGGGTAGGATCCAGTGTCTGTAGGTCCCCAATATCTTTATTTATGAGGTCCATGATGATCCTTTCCATAGCTTTGCATACCAAGCTAGTCAGGCTTATGGGGCGATAGTTTCCAGGATCCGTTGAGGCACCACCTTTGTGGAGAAGGACCACTGTTGCTGTACGCCACTCTTTGGGTACGTATCCTGTAGTAAGGCTGAGATTGAACAGTAGTTTTATGTTTGGGTTATGTTTGGGTTCAGCTCTTCTTGGAGTTCATGTAGGACGCAGCCTGGGACACAGTCTGGTCCCATTGATGCTGTGTTTTTTGCTTTGGAGAGGGCGGCTCTTACCTGAGCATCTGAGCTGTCAGGGGGGCAGCACTCTGCTGGGATAGATATTTGCCCTTTTGGTGGGAGGGTGGGGGGAGAAGTTTGCGCTGAACCTGTCAGCTAGGATGTTGGCAATGTCTATGGGTTTGGTGTATTTTTTGTTATTTTGGACTAATTCTGAGCATATCTGGGAATTCCCACCCAGGTTCCTAACATAACTAAAGAAAGCCTTGTGATTATCCTTAGTGTCCTGTGCAGTTTTTCTCTCGAAGCTGGCCTTAGACGATTTTATGAGTGCCCGTAGCTTTTTGCTAATACTGATCAGAGATGCCTTCCCTTTTTGGGATTTTGCTCTATCATGTAGTAGCTTCCTCCTTCTATTGTATAGTTTGTTTATGGCTGGGGTCCACCAGACAGGACGCCTGCCTTTGGAAGATTGGGTCTTGGTTTTATTTGGGTTTGCATGATCCATGCATTCCTGAAGGTGTTCATAGAATGAGTTAATAAAGGATTCTGCGGTCTGGGCCGTATTTTCCACAGGCCCGGGGGCTTTGAAGGATTCCACCTCAGTTTTGAGGAGTGTGAAATTTGCTTTAGAAAAGTTTTTCACTGTGGTTTTCTGGGCAGGGGGTGGGGTCGGGATGTGAATATCCAGTGAGATTAGTTTATGGTCTGATCTTACCAGTGAGGGATACACTTCTGGTCTGGAGCATAGAGTCCCCATATTGGTGATGATCAGGTCCAGTATGTTTTCCCCTCTTGTGGGAGTGGTAACAAGTTGTTCCATAGCATTTGAGTTTATAAATTCTAGGAACCTTTAGGCTAGGGTGTTGGAGCTAGAGTAATGCTCCCAGTCTATGTTTGGGTAGTTGAAGTCGCCCAAATTAATGGTGTTTGGAGAGACCTTCATATTTCCCATTGTTCTCAGGAAGGCCGAGTGGGGTTCCTGGGTTTGGGAGGGTGGTCTGTAGCAGGCTATAAACTGGAAGGCAGTTTTACCCACAGTTAGTTGCACATGGATAGTCTCTGATGCTTCCTGCTGTGCCACCAACCTGGAGGTGTGGGTATCTTTGCCATGCATGATCTTTGCTGTAAGAACTAAATTCACATGATAATTGAAATACAACAGTCACGGTTACACAAACAATGAGCGTGGTATAAAACATATCATTGGAAGTAGTCTGGTTTAACTAGCTTCTTGACAAAATGTGTGAAATTTTGGATGTCAGTGAATAGAAGACCTTGTTGTGGCAGCCTGCAATGGAAAACACTTTTGAGTGAGAGCACGGACAGTATGCACACTGTTTGGAACAGTGAGAGCACGGACAGTATGCACACTGTTTGGAACAGTGAGAGCACGGACAGTATGCACACTGTTTGGAACAGTGAGCGCACGGACAGTATGCACACTGTTTGGAACAGTGAACGCACGGACAGTATGCACACTGTTTGGAACAGTGAGAGCACGGACAGTATGCACACTGTTTGGAACAGTGAGAGTAGGCACTGCATAGCATAAAGTTTTAAGTTGCATCAAAAACAGTATAACACCATTGAAGATGTGCACACAAAAGCAGTAGTGACTACAAATATAAGGAGACATCAGTGGCATGCCTATGACAAGGTAGAACAATTCAATTCTGTGCAATGCAAGTATGAATATTCTTTATGATTACAGTATTAATTTGCAGACATAACTAAATCTGTCAGTGACCGAGATGAATTGTAATCTGTGAATGTTACAGGCATTATTTAGAGGAATAGTTAGACAACTTTATATTAAGGATTGCTGTAAAAATTTTTGTAACCTGATTTACTATAAAAGTGCTATTCAGATGATAGGAGTAGGGAGAGAGATGAGGGAACACTTTTAATGACACACCAGGCAGACTGCAAGCAAATCTGCTTGATGTGTATTGTCATGCAAAGCTGACTAAATAGCTGAACTTTGCAGGGCAGGAAATGTGAAACTCTTGCTAGCTGAGGGTTGGAATATGGGGGGAGTGACAGTAGAAGGAAGTGAAGTAGATAAAAGTTAAATGTCTAAAAAAGGCTGTTATCTTAGGTTCATAGGTTCATAGGTTTATACTAGGCTATCTGCCCTAAGGCATTTATAAGCCTAGCCCAAAGTTATGTGGCTTACGCCACCCCTTATGTTAGAAATAATGTGCCCATTAGTTTGTTGTGCCTCTGTCCAGCAGTGACACAGAGATGTTTCCCGGGGTAAACCTATGATCTCCCATCCACCGGTCAAGATTTCTCTTGAACAGAGCCAGCGAGGTGCTCTGCCTCACATGGACCGGGATTTTATTCCACAGCATGGGGAGTCTCTGGGTGATAAATCTATCCCTCCAGCACGTCCTATTTATATCCGTGCTAAGGTTTAAGTTGCTTGCTCTAGTGGTTCTGGTGGATTTGGATTTTTTGAGGTGGAGCATGTCCATTAATTCCGGGTTGGTCATGGCCTTTTATGTCAGGCACAGGTCACCTCTGAGCAGACGGTATGCAACTGAATAGAGTTGGAGTTTCTTCAGTCTGGCAGTATATGACAGGTTTTGGAGTCCCTTTATCCTTTTGGTGAGGAACTTTTGGGGTCTCTCCAATTGCTGCAGGTGTCGGGTGAGATACATCCCGAATGGGGCATTGTACTCGATCATTGGTCTGATAAGTGAAGAGTACAGGGGAACAATGACCTCACTTGATCTGGATGTGAATCCCTTCATGATCAGATGGGCAATGTTGAAGGTCTTTCGAAGCACTTTAGCAACGTGAGTGTCAAACGAGAGGCCACTGTCAACCTGGGTACCCAGGTCCCTGATAACCTCTTCTGTGCTTAGTGGGTTGCCACCTATATGGTAGCTTGGGGTTACTTTGTTTTTCCCGAAGGGTATGACTATACACTTTTTTGCGTTTAACTTCAGGCCATGGCTCTGGCACCAGCTATCAGTTTCCGTGAGACCCCTCTGAAGGATGTCTGTGTCCGATGTACTATCCACTATGGCACCCAGTTTGCAGTCTTCCGCAAACTTTGTCAGCCATAGTCCTCCTATGTTTGCCTGTACTTCTGAGAAGTAGATGCTGAACAATATGGGGCCAAGGACTGAGCCCTGTGGGACACCACTTGTAACCGGCTTGGAGCCTGACATGACTCCAGCAACTCTAACCCTGTGGGTTCTGTCCTTTAGCCAGTTTGCAACCCATCTTGTGACATATGGGTTTACATTTAAGCTGGTAAGTTTCTCTATGATACCCGAGTGGGGTTGTGTGTCGAAAGCTTTTGCAAGGTCAAGGTAGGCTGTATGGACTGCCTTTCCCTCCTCAATGGCCTTGGTAACTGTTTCGAAGAAGTCGACCAGGTTCAAAAGGCAAGATCTGCCCTTGACAAAGCCAAACTGGGTTGGGTCCAAGGTCTGCAAGTCCCCTATGTCCTTGTTTATGAGTTCCATTTATGATTCTCTCCATAGCTTTGCAGACCAGGCTTGTTAAGCTTATGGGGCGGTAATTACCAGGGTCCGTAGAGGCACCACCTTTGTGGAGTGGGACCACAGTTGCCGTACGCCACTCCTTGGGCACATATCCTGTGGTAAGGCAAGATTAAACAGCTGCCTTATGTGCGGGTTTAGTTCTTCATTGAGTTCATGTAGCACACAGCCGGGGACACCATCCGGTCCCATTGATGCTGTGTTTTTAGCTTTAGAGAGAGCAGCTTTCACCTGCGCATTTGAGATGTCTGGGAGCCTACACTCTGTTGGGATAGTTATCTCTTCTTTTGGGGGGGAGGGGGAGGTGAAGTTTGCGCTGAACCTGTCTGCCAGTATGTTGGCAATGTCTGTGGGCTCAGTGATATTTGTATCATTTTGAACTAATTCTGAGCATATCTGGGAGTTTCCACCCAGGTTTCTGACATAGCTGAAGAAGGCCTTATGATTGTCTTTTGAATCTATGGCAATTTTTTTCTCAAAGTTGGCCTTTGATGATTTTATGAGGGATCGTAGTTTCTTGCTTGTACTGATCAAAGTTACCTTCCCTTTTTGGGATTTTGCTCTATCATGTAATAGCTTTCTCCTCTTATTGTAAAGTTTGTTTATGGCTGGGGTCCACCAGACTGGACGTTTGCCCTTGGTGGAAAGAGTCTTGGTTTTATTTGGGATTGCCTGATCCATGCAGTCCTGAAGGTGTTCATAGAAGGCATTTGTAAGGGCTTCCGCAGCTTGGGTTGTGGTTTCCATTGGCTCGGGGGCCTTGAAGGATACCACACCTGTCTTGAGTAGTGTGAAGTTTGCTTTAGAGAAGTTCTTCACTGTGGTCTTTTTTGTTTGGGGTGGGGGCGGGATGTGGATTTCTAGTGAGATTAATTTATGATCTGATCTCACCAAAGAGGGATATACTTCTGGTGTAGAGCATTTTGTCCCCATGTTTGTGATGATGAGATCTAGTATATTTTCTCCTCTTGTGGGAACGGTGACTAGTTGTTCCATGGTATTTGAATTTATGAACTCCAGGAACCTTTGGGCTAGAAAGTTGGGGCTTGAGTAATGTTCCAGTCTATATTTGGGTAGTTGAAGTCACCCAATATGATGGTGTTTGGTGATACATTTATACTCTCCAGTGTCTTCAGGAAGGCTGTGTGGGTTTCCTGAGTTTGAGAGGGTGGCCTGTAGCATGCTACAAATTGTAGAGCAGTTTTGTCTATGGTTAATTGCACCTGGATGGTTTCCGATGCTTCGTGCGTAGCCACCAACCTGGAGGTGTGGGTATCCTTGATGAATATGGATACACCCCCTCCTTTTGTGGTATGGTCCGGGTTTTGGGGCCGGAACGCATGATATGAGGTAAAACCTGATAGTGCCGGGGTGCTCTCAGGAGCCTTGAACCAGGTTTCAGTCACAGCACAGACATCGATGTTCTCCATACTGAGAAGGGCCTCGAGTGCGTGCATTTTGAGATTTAGACTTATGGCATTGAGCAGCATTACCCTTAGTTTCTTCCCGTTTTTGTTTTCTAGGGTGGTAGGTTTAGAATTTGAGCCTTGCCTAAAAAAGGCACTATGGGGTGGCAAGAGCCTTAGCCAATATCCGGAATCCCAGGGGTGACAGATGCAAGCCGTCCCTTGCGAAGCAGCGTGGCTTGTCAAGCATGTCATCCCAAGCAGACAGACACTGGATCCCCTTTGAATGACCCCAGACATTAAGCCAATTGTTAAAGCTGATCATCTTGTCACTATATTGTGGCATCATTCGTGGTGAAGGAAGGATACTGCTCAGGGTCAGGGTCATACCTGCCTGGGCTACATAATCAGAGAGCTCCTCTATGTCTCTTTTTTCATGTAGTCCAGGGAGGTACGTCTCAGGTCGTTCACACCAGCATGGACAATGACTGTGTCATACTTGTACTTGCCGTGGAGTGACTTGAGTGCTTGTGTTATGTGGCGGATTCTAGCGCCCGATAGGCAGCTTACCGTGACCTTCTCCTTGTTCAGCCTGGTGAGCGGGACGTCAGTGTGTCTGACTATGGAGTCACCTATGACAAGTATGTTTGGTGTTGTATTTGGCCTTAAGGGCAGTGACTGCTTTGCACACTGATTTCGTTTTTTATGTGTTTGTGTGGTGTCTTGAGTTTGCAGTTGCTTGGGTGTCTGCTTTGGAGGCCTTTGCTGTTTAGGTAAATTTTTACTCAGAGCCTCCGAGTATGTCTTAGTGTGTTTATGTGTTTGATTCAGTGGTGTGGTTGAGTTATGTGAGACTTGTATTGTGGTGTGTGTAGTTGCCTTCTCCACCTGCCTGGTCTTGCCAGTCCTGAGTTGAGAGAGCTCAGCCTCCAGTTTGGCTAAATAGCTGCATCTCTCGCAAGTGTTAGTGTTATGTGGGAGGAGGAGAGGGTTGCCCGTGTACATGAGGCAATTGTAACATTGCCTCAGAATTCCCAGATTCACCAACTGGACAGGAGAGGACGCCAGCATCTGACCCTTCGACATGCTAGAAAGAATTATGAGTTGGTATGAGACAGAAAAGTAGAGGGCTTGGCAGGGAAGTGGGCACTCCTGGGGGTTTTGCAAGTGAGGGATTTGTATAATATAGGAGTGCTTGACCTACAAAGAAAATGCTTATAAGACAAGGGATATGCTTTTAAGACAAGTGCTGAGCGTTTTGAGAAGAAAAAGCAATTAGGAACAAGTGCTGCACTTTTTAGTGAAGGTGTAAACTGTTTAGGTTCCTAACAGAGCAGTTCTAAGGGAAAAATTGAAGAACAGACTTTATGGAGCCAGAAAAAGTTTAACCTTGTTAAACTTGCTGCTCTAGTGGCAACTCCGCGCTAAAGCACGTTAAGGCGTGCTTGATAGCAGGGGCTGGAAAGAAGCAGGAATAGACCCAAAACGGAAAATAAAATTACAGTTTCAAGTCAGTAACCACTCCTACGGGGGGCAGGGAAGCTGCTCAATGTTATTCACTGCCACTGATCAACAGAGAGACTTTTCTTTAGCCCAAGCAAACAGCAAGCCTGTAACTGAACTTTTTTAAATCTCAGAAAAGTGGGAAAAAAGCAAGATTTTTTTTTTGTTTTTGTTTTTTCAGAGATAGCAGAGGTTCACAGGTAATATTAAGTTATAACAGTGCAGTAAATGACCCCACACAAGAGTGCTAGGTCAAGGACAGAAAATATGCAAGTTTTGAGAAAAAAAAACGATTTAAAATTAAGTGCAAACAGGAAATTCAGTAAACAACTTTTGGTTGTGCTCTAACTACATCTACTAATGCAGAAATTAAGTTTAACAAGCCAGAAAATGCTCAAACTAGGCAGCTATGCAGAAACACTTAGCAAATAAACAGAGAAAAAATACTTAAAATCTCAAAAGTGGCTCCCTTCTTCTCTCAGCATTTTCTCCTATTGGTGGGTGCTTCACCAACAGCCAACAAGCCTGAAAAGATGCCAAAGCCACGAGGCAACTAGGTTTTAAGAGAGGAAGATGAAGGAGTTTTGGAAATGACCCCTGTTGGCCAATAAAACTACAGTTTCAAGTCAGTAACCACCCTACGGGGGGCAGGGAAGCTGCTCAATGTTATTCACTGCCATTGATCAACAGAGAGACTTTCCTTTAGCCCAAGCAAAAATGGATCTTATCAGTGAGCAGGCAGTTCTGGAAGCTTTTGTCACATAAGATGCAACTCATAAGCAGGAAACACATTTGTAAAGGCAGTGTGCGACAGTAAATGATACTTTTACTGAAGCCTGTTAAAGTTAGCTGCTGTTCTCTGTTCTTCCATTCTAAGTGAATGGAACTGTCCAGTGACAGTCCAGCTATGGGCATTGTGTACACCGTGTATTATGGGGGAGATTCTTCTTTAGAAGAAACGGACTCTCATCAGGAAGGATGTCTGCCCCCAGGACGGCATTCAGGGTTACACACAAAATAAAATTATTACCGACTACTTCTGTCTAGTACATACACATTTGTAATGAGCTAAACTTAAGGAAAAGTTAAAAAAAATTATATCTTTTAAAATATTTTCCAGTAGTTGCCCTTTAAGCACAGTAAATATTTCTAGTTTAGGTTATGTAGAGAAAGTTATGGTTCTAAGTAACTGCATGTATACAGTTTACAAACATAAGCAACTTCTTAGAGCACAGGAATACAAAAATAAAAATTCAACTCTGTCCACTGGCCAGTAGCAAAACAACACAATTTATGGTTCTACAAGCAATCAGAGGCCTAGAAATAATTTAGTTACTACTCTTACTAGAGTTTAAATCAAAGTAATACTGCTTCATATCACAATAAATGCTAAAAATAAATGCAGAACTATTCAGTTTAGCTCGCTGGTCAGTAGTTTGGTGGTGGTGAGGACAGAGCCAGGGTCTTAAAGCTGAAGGAAAGGGATGTAGTACTTGGCGAAAAAGGCTCTATAGTGCACTGTGGGCTTTGGAGGAAGCTGGCTTTCTGTGAATTATTTGTTTGCCTATGTTTGTAAATCACGTGTCTAACTCTCTTTAAATTTCTTGTTTCTTTGCACAGACTGTAGGTCAAACTATGTAGCTGAAGGCAGAAGGTATAAAAATGGTGATTGTAACATACTAAGGGAGAACCTCTTTTATGAGTTTATATAATCACCCCCTAGAAAATGCACACCCATATTGACCATATGGTCATCCAGATTAGAAAACTCTTACCTTTGAACTAAAAAAAAAAAATGTGTGGTGTGTGTGGCGCCATGTATGTATGGTCAGACTTGC
Organism: Protopterus annectens; assembly: GCF_019279795.1. Lineage (NCBI taxonomy): Eukaryota > Metazoa > Chordata > Ceratodontiformes > Protopteridae > Protopterus > Protopterus annectens. The sequence goes on from NC_056732.1 coordinate 1,870,742,346, forward strand.
ACATAAGCAAACTATGCAGCTAGGGTGCTGTGCTTTTAGGGGTGCTCTTTTTCCATTTATTTATTTTTAGAGTAGTGTTTCTTTACTAATAGGTAAAGCTAAGTAATAATATTTCATATTGGACGTTGTGGTTATAACTGCTGGATTGGGGATTTGGGTTGGCTGGATGGAAGTAACTGATCATCTTGCCATTTATTCAGTTTAAGCAGTCACTGTCTGGATTTTTAGGACTAGTGTGCATTTGTGAGACGAAAGATGGACTAGGAGGTGTAAGTTGCAGTCAAGAATGCAGATGCCAGTTTAACTTATTGCAAAAAATTAGGTATATTTTGCAAAATGAGATAGGTGTAAAAATGAGTTTACGTTTAGATGTGCGTATTGCACACAGGCGAACAGCACTTGTGCAAAAGGCAGTCTGCAAGATTTGCAAACGCCGAACGGAAAAAGGTTCGAATGTGCAATGAGCGAATGCACAGTGAGATTCGCTCATTGCACATTCGACATTCTGGGGCGGATTGCACTATAGTGAGGATCGGGAAATGGTTCCTTTCCCCACTGTGCGATTTCGGAGTTAGAATAATAAAGTAGGGGGAGTTTGGAGCGCGTAGCCCCCCACATGGGGGTGTAGGGGGGCTTGCCCCTTAATTTACACTTAGTTTTTTTTTGTTTGAGATTAATGTTCGAAATAAAACAAATCTGCTTTTTGATGTGCTGGTTTTTGAACATTAAGGATTGTCGACGTTTTCACTTTTGTGGTTTCGAGTTGCTGATACGAGCACTCGAACCACTGTGATTTGCTTTTTAAAGGTAAACCGTAAAAATGTTTTGTTATTTTTATGCTTATTTTAGGAGGTAATCCAGTATTAGGTGCTTGACAAGGGTGGCAAGAACTTTTATGTTTGTCTTCTTAACGTTGTTTATGGCAAGTACTATCAAAAAGTGAATGTTTCACTTGTTAAAATACTGTTGGTGATAGTTTAGAATGCTTAGTATTGTGGGCTGGAGGGAGCATTACAGTAATGCTGCAACATTCTAAGCAGCATGCGAATACACTAGCATGGTCAAGTGTCCTCCAGTACCATCTACTACTTAGACAACTGATGTTTACAGACAGAGCGGCTGTCTTCTGTGGAGGAAAATGGGTAGTTGTGCTATTCTGATCTGCAGGACTAACTTGTTTATGTGAAGCAACACAAAATATTTTAATGTCTGGCAACTGTGTGTTTGAAACAAAGGTGAAGTACGTTACACAGTCATCCTTTTTAATTACAATCAGACATCTAAATTTTACATAGAGGTGGTGATAACTGCTTGGTGGTGGTTGTCTGTGTGATGCCCCAACACTGGCCCAGTAGTCAAAGAGCCTCAGTCCTCACCACTAGCACCAGTGGGGGACGTACAATTGGGAGGATGACATGGGAAATTGCACTTTACTGTGTGTGTACTTAAGAGCAAACAGAGACCACAGTCAGTCTGGGGCTGTTTTTTCCCTCTTTCTCCAGATACCCAGTAAAGACTCCTCACTGGCACAGCTATAGAGTTGAGATCCCAGCTGAGTTGCCAAGCCAAGACCACCAGCACCCTCTCTGTCTAACAAGTGCTTCATGTCCCCTGCCCAAGTAGCTGACACACACACACTTCAAGATTTGATTTACACACACACACGCACACACACACACACACACACCTGGGAAAGGCTTGAACAGATTTACTAGCTATGCCCCCTTCTGCCCAGACTACAAGGGTGTTAATATGCAAGTACTCTCAGAAATTAAATATGTCTGACAAATGTTCGCTACAATGAAAGGTTTGAATATATTTAATAATAAATAATAATAGAACTAGAATGTACTCAGTAAATCATCAAAGTAACTTCAGAGTTCAAAATCACAGGAAATATTTAAAACAACATTGAAGGACAGTCTCGGGTATATAAAGAAAACATGTAAACTATACTTCACTCTATTCCTAACTCTTTCCAAGAGAAATTACTGTACCCTAGTTAACTTACAGAGCCAGGCAAGACAGATGTGGCGAGTGGATTTATAGCTGACGCTGTCAGGTCAAAGACAAAATATAAAATGCCTAGTCACCCAGACCAGAACTTCTGAAGGCTGGTGGTCCCCACACACCAAGGCTGTATAAATAGATTTTGATATGGATTTAGTAATCACCTCTGCCCTGAACCCCACCTAGTATAAACCCAGCACTGCATAGGTGTACACAGAGGGTCTCAGTACTTGTGTGTGGTACACAGAGGGTCTCAGTACTTGTGTGTGGCACTGGGGATGGGATGATGCCATTGTTTATTTAATGTCCCTCCTAAATCTCAAAGATGACTATACCTTTATGTTGTGCTGGGGACAGTGTGATCATTATTCCTTTAACTTTCCTCACAACCCCCAGATGGGTGCAAAGAGGGTCACTGTAGCATGCATAGGGGCACTGTACTGTCTAGAAATAACGTGCTGGAAAACTTATTGCAATTATTATTTTTTTATTTTCCTCCCAGTCGAACATCTGATGTATGTACAGGTGGCTATCTTATGGGTGAGAATAAGTAACCATGCTGGTGATATATGTCTGACAACAAATATGTTGTATTCCATTTGTTTTTCAGTTTTATCCCAATCTGATATCAGAAAGGTGCACAGAAGGAGCCGTTCTTTTGGGGGTAGGGGTAAGGAGGCATGCTGCATATAAATGTGATAGCAGCAGGTTGAAGTATATGACCGTGGGCATTTATTGCCTTAATTTTAATCCCACCAGAGGGGGATACACAGAAAGTGACTACCTATTCCCATGTATGATACGTGTACCCTCGCAAGCATTTATCTTCTCAATTTATTATGAACCGGTGTTTAATCAGCTTTGAGTATGAAAACTTGGGATACAGCTTATTTCTTCCTCAAAATAAAACAAGTAAGATTTAATTTCTTTTCCATATGCATGATTTTCTCCAGGCCCTCGTTCAATCAAAGGGTTGGACAAAACTCTCAGGGCACTTATAGCCCCAGGGCTTGTACGTGCTTATCAGTCCCCAGACCCCCAGCCTAATTTAATTATTACAGGGAAGGTTTGGTCTGTTAAGGTGCGTTGAAAGGATGCAGAAAAATACAAAGTTGAAGAGTAAGACTGAATTCCTTTCCTTAATCATATTTTTTGTTTGGGCCATCATTGGATGAAAAGTTTTGTTTAAAAAAATCTCTAAAATGCATTTCAGAGCATATACAAACCTTGTGGGTTCTTGTGACCAGAGCCCTGGCTTAAAGCAGCCGTTTCTACTTTATTTATTATTTTACATTTTGATTACCGGGAAAGTCTGACTGGACACAAGTCCTTTTTCAGGGGATGCCTGGGGTGAAAAGCTCCACATATAAGTTACAGAAATATAACTTTATACAACTTACATCAAATAAAACTAGGATGACAGCTGAAAAACACTATACAAATTGCATCAAATAAAACTAGAATGAGAAATGCCTTCATCTGTACATCATCTGAGAGTAGGATTGAAAAATAGTACATTGTACAGGTGCAAATATGATGCACCTTAAACTGTGCAATAGGATAATATTTGGTGTGATCTAGTATTATAATAGTATAAAGTATACACCAAGTGTCTAAGCTTAGAAGATTCAGTAGTTATTAAGGAAGAGAGAGGTATGAGGAATGAGACTTGCAAGATAAAGAGAAATCTACTGACTGACCATACTTAAGGGTGAGCGAGAAGGAAGATGGAGTTAGACTAACCTGGGGAGTCACAGTTGCAGATCCTGTTAGCTTGGAGGTGTGTTGTGGCTGATGTATTAGTAGACAGAGTGTTCCATTTTTTGGCTATAAAATTTGAATAGAGAGAGGCTCCTGTGGAGTTGTTGGTTTTAGTGACTTGAAGGAGACGTTCATTGTTGGAGCGTAAGACTCTAGTACTGGAGTAAGGGTGTATTAGGTTTCGTAATGCAGGCGGTTTATCAAGGTAGTAGAGAATCTTGTGTTGCTATAAGCTGGTTATAAAGGAGAAGATGGGGAAGTTCAAGCTGGTTGACTTGTCAAGTGCTGAGCAGTATGTTTGATGTGGGCTATTGGTGTCCAACCTTGCAATTTTGTTATAGCAGGCATCAAGTTTAGATAAGTCTGATTTTCTAAGATTGGTGACAATAGGGGATGCACGAAGTGTAGAGATGAGATGTGTTAGTGCAATTTTAGGCCTGGTGGTGTTTGTGAGAAATTGTTTATTTCTATATAGTCCCCCCCAGTTTTGTATGAACATTTGTTATGGTAAGTGAAATGTGCATGTCAAATTTCATGTTGCAGTCTATTTCAACTCGTAGACATTTGGTGTGAGCAATTGGAGAGATAGTTGTCTTATTGGTAGAAGTGATAGAAAATGTGGGTATGGGAGTGGAGTGATAAGTAGGGTGGAAAATGAGAAGTTTGGGTTTGTTGGAGTATAGTATTAATTAAGAGTTGGTAAGCCATTCTTCTACAAAACGAAAAGAGGCCTGTGTTTGTAATTGCAGGTGTTGGTGTTAGGAGAGGAACAGATAAGCGCTGAGTCATCAGCATATTGGATGACTGTGGCATGTAGCATGGAGGTCGTTATTGAAGATAGAGAAAAGTAAAGGGCGAAGGATAGAGCCTTGGCGAACACCCATTGTGACTGGTAATAAAGGTGAGACTTCTTGCCTCCACTGTACATTGTGTTGCCTACCAGATAAGTAACTTTGAAACCATGTAATGGTGAGTTTACTAAGATTCAGTTCTGAGAGGGATTTAATGAGTTTGTCATGGTTAACCAAATCAAATGCCTTAGAGCGGTCAAGAAAGATAGCAGAGACGTAGTTACCATTGATTCGGTGGTTATATGATAGAATAACGTGAGGGCTGTTGTAGTGCTGTCATAGGGCGTGAAGCCGTGTTGAGTGTTTCTGTTTGTGAGGAGGTTGTGGGTGTTGAGGTAATTCAAGATTTGTGTGTGTATACATCTCTCTAGTATTTTCGACAAAGGTGAGAGTATTGCTATTGACCGATAGTTGGTTAACTCTTTTGAGTTACCCCCTTTGTGGAGTGGGATGATGTGAGAAATTTTCTAGATGTCCGGGACTAGATTTTTGGATATCAAATGGTTGACAAGCATAGATACAAGGTATGCAATGGCGTCAGCAGCTACTTTCAAAAATTCAGCTGGGAGTTTATCAGCGGCTAAGGTGGTAGGTTTAAGGGGTCTATATTATATATTTGAACTTTCAAAACTTCAAATCCCATATGTTCGACAACATATGGTCGAAGTTTGAAAGATCGAATATGCAGTTAAAAAAAAAAAAAAAAAAAGAAAAACTTACCGTAACGGTGCGTGCAGGGGGGCAAGCACCCCTGCACCCCCCACACCCACCCTACTTAAATATACCAACTCCGAGACCGCACTTTAGTGCAAAAAAGGGAAATTCTCCCATTCTGCACTGTGCGGCGCCATTACGTTCAACCTTCAAACTCTTGAAATGATGGTGTCGACCATATGACATTCGACATTTCAAGCATTCGGTTTTCTAATAGGAACCCAGTTTAAGTTTCATAAGAAGCTTCTTAATTGAGTCAGTATTTATTTATTTTACGTTTGTTTAATGGGAAAATCCAACTGGCATGGATCCCATTTTCAGCAGAGGCCCGGGGAGAAAAGCTCCACAAAGATTAGTACAGGAAATACAGTAAGTAGAATACACATGTTAATAAAATACAGCACAAAGTCAAAAGTTAATAAAATACAGTTTTAAGGCCAAGGAAGGAACAAAAAGTAAATGTACTGTAAGGAGCACAGTGTGTTACAATAAACAATACATTTGAAAGGACATTTTGTTCAGTCATTTGGTTACATTCATCAGTGGCTATTACAGTAAATACACATTGAGTAAGAGTATAGAATGGAGTTGTTGCCAGCTTTCATAGAAGGTTAAGGTATATTATGATCTAATTAAATGAAGCTACCTAGGGTTAGAACAATTGAGTAGAGACAGGATGCAAAGTAAAACCGTTGTTGTTAGTATGGTAATAGAGTGGTAAATTGGAGGATGGACAGCTTCAAAAGATGGCTAATGCAAGAATGGATTCAGTGAAGAATTTGTTGAAATGGGTGGCAGCATTGCGTGTGGTATCGGTTATGGTCAGAGGGGAGTACACCCAGTAAGGAAAACCGCTCACAATCAGCAATTCCCAAGGTAAGGCAAATTAAATCTAGTCCTACACCAAGGAGCAAGTTCAGTGTGTAAGGCTGTAAAGGTAATAGAGCTGAAGAATACTTGATGTAAGCTAAAGCATACACTACAGCAGGGGTGTCCAACCTTTTCAGTTGCAAGGGCCGCATTGAGTCAACAGAAATGGTCTGGGGGCAAACGGCAAGTGAGGACCAAAAAAAAAAAAAAAAAGGTCTCTCACATGAACTGAAGAGCAAAAAAAAAAAAAGCAACATGTCATAAACTAATAGCAAGGTGAATTTGAACAATAAATAAATTAATAAATGCATGCATAGTATTTGCCCTAAAATTCATAGACAGATAAATAGACAGATAGATACACGGATGGATGTAGGGTCTGTACTAAATAGTAGACTCGCACCTCATTGGCCATTCAGTATACAGAGGAAAATCCATAACTTTATCACACCATCTGTTGCATATCAAAATCAAACAAACAGGTAAGAATAAATAAATAAACTAAAAGTGACCCTCTCATACCACTATCACTTTATATATATCAACTCAAGACATTATACAAGAATGGAGGAAAAGGCAGAGTCCCTTATTACACTGTGTGATCTCACACTGAATGCACCTTGTGAAACCAACCCCATAGTATAAGTGAATTAATTTGTTACATTCACTTACATTGCTAACAACTCTCCATGTGCAGAAGATAAACAACTTGTGTCCATTAATATACAAGTAAACTTTGATTTAATGAAGCTAAACATTCTTGTCCAGCTAAAAGACACACACACACACGTCCCAAGTAACATCCAAACATTCAGACCAAAGGGTAAGAAGGTCACATAAAGAAATTGTTCAGTTAAAGCAGCAAGAAAGACCCAATCACACTTGAATCTTCACTGTATAAGTTTAATCCCAAGTCAATAACACCAAACACAACTAGAGTCAGACCTGGTATGTTATCATTTTTTCCTGATTTCAACAGTACAGTAGAAGTGGATTGTTCTTCTGTACTTTAGAAACAAACAGCTTGAAATTAAGCTTGATGTCCATAAATATTATGGAGCCCGTGAAATATCCCAAATAATATTCCAATCAAAAAGTAGAAATAATTCAGTAAAAACTGCAAGAATAACCCAACCAACCTAACGTCTTCACTATGTAATACCTCAAACTCCCACAGTGTTTCAGCTACATAGATTCTGAATGCCCTTGAGTCCCTTTTACTTTTCTTTATGGATACATGCAACCCAGTAAATACAACCCCCAGAGCTGTAGACATGCCATGTTTCTGCCTTTTTCTGACCTCATCAGGTGCAGACTTGCCATGTTTTGGTAATTATAGATATAGATATTATCTATATATTTCTCTGTGTATGGTTTACATATCGACACTCATACTCCAGTTTGCTTACCTGCCAAGACGTGGACAGTTTTAATAACAACCACCTTTGAAAAAGTAAAAGTAACAGCTCAATTGATTTAAAACAGCACAAGGAAAAGATCCTCGCATCTCTTCTTAACATGTGCTTCCTTTCCATAGATTAAATATCTTAACAGCTCTTAACTGCTTTTGTTATTGCTTATTCTTTTTTCGCTGCTACTCATTTCTGTATGCATCATCTTGTCACATACTGCAGAATTTCTCTGCCTAAAAGTCTACTAAATCATCCCAGCTGACATTCTCAGTAAACAAATGTACAAGTTCTAGTAGCTAAAAAAAAAAATAATCTGTCCACTTTAAACTCACAAAATTACTTACCTTATCTTTTACTATGTTGTAGTGTAACTGTACTCCGAAATAAAATAAATCCTCTCTCCACGATCTCGCTCCTTCCTTCAGCTTTACCAGAACTATAAAAAACGACCGAATGGTGTTTTCGCGCATGCGCATACCAGCGGAACGACGCTGGTATGAAAAAACGTGAAAAAACGAAAGTTGGCGCATGCAGAACAGCAAGTATGCGTGAGCGTGTAAACACACGGAAAAAGTTAAATTAAAATTAAATTTAAATTTAAGGGTCGCGGGCCGCATGGAAGAGCTCTGAGGGCCGGATGCGGCCCGCGGGCCGCGGGTTGGACACTCCTGCACTACAGGGTAGGCAGAGATGTGATTTAAGAGATAACTGTTAAGATGTTCTTCGTGTTTCACTGTTGCAGTCATTACATTTGGGTAATCCTGCTTGCAGGTTGCCCTCAGTTGGCCTGAATTCCAAAGTCTTGGGTCCTGCGTCAGTTGCTGTCACCTCTTCCCTGACATCAGGTCGTCAGGGGTATAAAACATGCAGCCAACGCCATTTTCTACAGTCTTTCTTGCTGCACGGTGCCCGAAGCAGAAGTTCGCAAGTGCCAGTCGGCCGACTCCTGAGATTTTCATGTTCGAGTTTCAGATCCGAAGTCTTCATTAAAAGTACCCCATTGGGGAAACTTTTTCTTGCTCCAGACCGATGTCAGAAAAAGTTAATAATTGTATTTCTTGTGGGAAGCAAATACCTTATAAAGACTTTCATTCTTACTGTATTCCTTGCCTAGGCCCTGACCACGACATTTCTAGTTGTCGGTTTTGTGCTAGATTTAACCAACGCACTGTTAAGCGTCTGTACGATTTTGCATTAAGCTATTTTGGGCGAAGATTTAATTATACAATGTCGTCGGATAGCCATCCGACTACCGGAGTTCACAAAAAACGCAAAGCAAAAGACAGGCAACCGAGGTCCAAAACCGACGACGAAGCTTCTCCTAAGCCGTTCGCCGGTTCTCAGTGAGGCGCTTTCGCAGCCCCTGACACCCGCTACTTTTAGAGTCGCAGGCCGCTACCGATGCCCACATGGAGTCGGCGAGGCCAATGGAAACTGAAGGTATTGGAGCCTCAGAGACTATTCCCTCAGATGGGTCTGGAGCCGCTGAGCAGGCATCGGCTTCTGAGGGTGTATTCAAACCTAAACAATTATACATTAAACCAACTTCAAAGGCAAAGACTAAAGCACCTTTAACGGCAAAGAAACAAGTTCACCAGCCACATGGACAGGCCTCCATGCCCAAAAAAACAGATGCTGAAAATGGCCGAAGACTTAATTACCTTGATCAGGGGTTCCATCCCCCTCCTGATAAGAGGCCGAGGCAAGCGACAGACTATGAATCTTCAGATCAGGTTTCCATTTCCTCTGATTCCTCTTCTGATCAGGAATATTTACTTCCCCCCATGAGGATTCTGATGCTGAAGAATCTATTCCTTCAGCTTCTCCTCCTGAGGACTACTCTTTTTGGGGAAACCTTGCATACCATGAGGGAGCATTTCCACTTGGAGAGCCAAGATCTTTCAGAATCTAAGAGGCTCAGTGACTTCCTTTTACTACCTCAACACAGGCCTCTAGCTATTCCACCTGTGTTAGACATTGTAGATGATGTGTTTTCAGGGTCTAGTCTGACCACTGACTCCTTACCTCCAGCTCCTGTTAAGCCTGACAGATACTACAGGGTTCCTGACTCTCATAAATTCCTTTTCAAAAACCCTGCTGCAGACCCAGAAACTATTTCTCAGGGTCCAAAAGGGGTCAAGGCTTTCACTGCAAAAAACCCTACCCCCTCTGACAGAGATTCTAGGGCACTGGATGGAGGGGGAGAAAAGATTTACACATCTGCTACCTTGGCTATAAGGGCCTTAAATTGCTAGTTTCATATGCTCAAATATCAGCAATATCTCATGAGTCTGCTTAAACAGAAAATGTTGGTAAATTCTGAATGTGCAGAAAACAAAGAGATGCAGGATTTATTGCATGCAGCTGAAGTTGGAAAGCATACTTTGCAATGTGGTTTTGATTCTCTGGAGGCCTCCTGCAGGGCCGCAGTTACTGGTTCTGTAATTAGGAGGCATGCCTGGTTAAAGGAACAAAATCTGCCTGATCATGTCAAAGCAAAATTATTACATGCACCATTACAGCATGAAACCTTGTTTTGTGTTAAGGCAGGAGAGGTGTTAAAAGAAAATGGAGGACAAAGCTAAATCTTTGCAAACGGTCAAAGATTTTTTTTACAAGTACAGCCACCTAGGTTTAGCAGAGACTGGTCTACAAAGAATTGGTCCTTTCCAGTGTCAGACAGACCTCAAAGGGGCAGATCCCAGCCACAAGGTTCGTACAGGTCTAAGCAATGGGGTGCTTCTACCTCCAAAAGTGGAGAAGACCAATCACAACCATACAGGAAACAGTCTCAGTGACTTCCCCCTGCCTGCACCAAGCACTTATCTTCTGGCAGCACCCTTAGGGGGAAACATAGCATTTTATTCCTCAAAACTGGCACATTATAACCCAAGACAACTGGGTTCTAGACATAGTGTCACAAGGCTACAAGTTTCACTTCCATACCCTGCCAATGGCAAACGGTTGGCCAGACCTGCCAAAAAATCAATGGGCAGAGGCTCAAAAACAAGTCTCATCCCTCATGGACATGGGGGCTGTTCAACAAGTGCCACAACAAGATCAGGGACAAGAATTTTACTCCACTGTTCTTGGTACCCAGAAAGGACAAAGCATGGAGACCAATACTGGACCTATCTATTCTAAACACTTTCCTTGATATACCAAAAATTCAAGATGTTGACCTTACAGCAGCTTCTGCCCATGCTGGGCAGAAAGGCTTGGCTTGTGACTTTAGACCTAAAAGAGGCATACCTGCATGTCCCAATCAGACAATCATGCAGAAGATACCTTGGATTCAAAGCTGGCTTAAAGCATTACCAATTCTCTGCACTGCCCTTTGGCTTATCTACTGCGCCCAGGGTCTTCACAAAGTGCCTGGCACCAGTAATTGCTTTCTGCAGACAAAGAGGAATACAAATATATCCTTACTTGGACGACTGCCTCATTCAAGCAGAGAACAAGGACATTCTACTACAGCATCTGGCATTTGTGAGAATACTTTTAACATGCCTAGGGTACACAGTCAACGAAAAGAAATCAAAACTAGTACCCTCTCAAGAGATAATATTCCTGGGTGCAAGCTTAAATACAACTGCCCAGATGGCTTATCTCACGCCAGACAAACAAAGGCAACTGACTACCTATTTCAAAGAAATGGCAACAAAAGGCCCAGTTATCTGCAAGAAAAATTCTGCAGGCTTTGGGCTTCATGGCATCCTGCATCCTACTAATTCCATATGCAAGACTGCATATGAGGAAACTTCAATGGTAAATAAAAAGTGTCTGGACACAACATTGCCACAGCCTGGAAACTATGATTACTCTCATTCCCTGCCTGCAATAGGAGTTTCAATGGTGGGCAAAGGCTTGTCACCAAAACAAGGGACAGCCATTCTCACTACCCCCAGCCAGGCAGAACCTAACAACAGATGCATCAGATTATGCCTGGGGGGCCCACATGGCAGGAAGAGACACTCAGGGCACTTGGTCCACAAACCAAATGCATCTACATACCAATCAAAAAGAGATGCTAGCTGTTCAAAATGCCCTGACAGCCTTCAAGGACCTATTTCATCCGGGACAACTACTGATAAAGACAGGCAACACCACGGTCATGTGGTACATAAACAAGCAGGGGGTCACGCATTTTTACCCCGTTTGCAGACTAGCCATGGCTTTATGGGACACAGCATTGACTTACCAAGTTCATCTGCAGGCACAATTCCTGCCAGGAAAGAAAAACACTCTCTGGCAGACGAACTAAGCATAAACCTCATGGATCCCCATGGGTGGCACCTGGATCCACAAGTCTTCAGCATGATAACAAAGAAATGGGGACGCCCGGACATAGATCTATTTGCCTCCCCTCACAACTATCAACTAAAAAGATTCTGCACAAGGACTTAAAACAGACAAGCATGGAAAGTGGATGCCTTATCTTTCAAGTGGAAGAACCTATCAGTATAGCCTTTTCTCCACTTCCTCTCCTCCCCAAGGTACTCCTAAAGGTCAGACAGGAAAAAACAAAAATGATTCTGATTGTCCCATACTGGCCTCGCCAGTGCTGGTATCCGATCTTAAGGAGCTTGTCTCCGTGCCCAGCCTGGACCTTACCTCAAATACCTCATCTACTGTCCCAACAAAACAATCAGATTCTGCACAGCCAACTCAGGACTCTAAACCTGGCAGCATGGCGGATAATGTAGCCATACCAAGCACACCTCTCAATAAAGCTGTGATGGATGTCATTTTGGAAGCCAGAAGGCCTAGTACTAGAAAATCCTATGCTGGGAAATGGAAGAGATTTTGTGCTTGGAATCAAGCTCAAGGAACTGATACAGCTGTCCCAAATATTCCTCAGATTTTGTAATACTTAACTGAGATGCTGAACAAAGGCCTATCCTTTTCATCAGTTAAAATTCATGCCTCTGCCATTTCAGCTCATTACAACACAGAGCCACCATTCTTTTTTTCATCCTTTTATTAAGGCAGTACCTCAGAGGAGCCAAACATTTAAGGCCTCCAAGGAGATCACCAATACCTGCATGAGACCTCAATTATGTCTTGGAAAAGCTCTCCCTACCTCCTTTTGAGCCAGCTGCTACTGCGGATATAAAGTTTTTATCTTGGAAAACAGCTCTGCTCCTAGCAATAACTTCTGCAAGACGAGTGTCAGAGCTACAGGCTCTCACGGCTGTGGAACCTTCCAGACAGGGTCTCTCTGAGGACAAACCCAACATTTATGCCTAAGGTGGTGTCCAATGTAGCCCTTAACCTATTAATTTGTTAACTTTTTCTCCAAATCCACAGAACAAGGGGGAGAGAATTCTGCATTCTTTGGACGTACACAGACAGCTCAGATTTTATTTGGACAAAACTAAAGCTTTCAGGTAGTCAGAGCAATTACTAGTGGCATATGCTGCAGGAGTATATGCTGCAGGATCACAAGGAAAGGCTATCTCCAAGCAGACTATTTCAAAGTGGATAGGACACTGCATTCGTTTCTGCTATTCACGGCATGGTAAGCCAGTGCCTAAGGGCATTAGGCCACATTCAACCAGAGTTGCAGCCACTTCAGCAGCCTTTCTCAGAGGATTACCAACTAAAGACATTTTAGAGGCTGCTACTTGGAGTTCAGTGCACACTTTTACAAAACATTATCATCTGCCACTTTACTCTAAATCCAGGGCAGGCTTTGCCACTGCAGTTCTGCAGGGCCTCATAGCCGCTCCTAATGCTGTTTAGCTCCAGCCACCCAACCATAGCTTTGGGACTCTACCCAAATGCAATGACTGCAGCAGTGAAACACAAAGAACATAGTACAGTTGTGTACACTTACCATAAATGTAGATGTTCGAGTGTATTCACTGTTGCAGTCCAGGTTACCCACCCGCCATCCCCCCTTTTTCTACTGGAACTTATCTTTACTTCTCTGCTTTATACAACCTATGTGGTGTATTTGCTTGTAGATGAAGGTAAAGTTTATATTATTGCATGTATATATATATATATATATATATATATATATATATATATATATATATATATATACCCCTGACGACCTGACATCAGGGAAGAGGCGACAGCAGCCAACGCAGGACCCAAGACTTTGGAATTCAGGCCGACTGAGGGCAACCTGCCAGCAGGATTACCCAAATGTAATGACTGCAACAGTGAATACACTCATGGTAAGTGTACACAACTGTACTTTTAAAGAATAGTATAGCCAACAACTAGAGAAAATGCCAGGAAAAGGTGAGAGAAAAAGGGGTGAGGATTTCAGGGAAAAAGGTAGCAGAAAGGTGTAAATAGAGTGGGTGTGGATGGGGGGGGGGGGCAGTGAGTACCAGTAGTAAGCAGAGGCCGTACAAACCAATAACACTATTCACACTTGGAATATACTTTATGGTTTCTTGAGATATGTTGTGGGACTTGAGCTAGAAGGTGGCCAAGAGGCAGGAACCCTTTGCTCTGCTTAAATCCAGCACTGAAGATCATGAAATGAGCAGAGAGTTTTATTTATTTTATTTTACATTTGTTTACCAGGATAGTCCGACTGGACACATGGTCTTTTTTTCAGAGGAGGACCGGGGAGAAAAACTCCACATAGAACAGAGATGGCAAAATACAGAGTATACAGAAAAATACTAACATGGACATCAAAGTGTTTGCAAGATAATTTAGACAATAAGCAGGTGATCTCCAAAAATTTTACAGATTAGTGTAATCGACATTGCAGTGTTATAGAAACAGACATTCCATTTTTTAAGTGAGCATTCCAGAACTACAAATCTTAGATATTCCATTTTTCGAGAGAGCATTCCAGAACTACAAATCTTAAATATTCCATTTTTCAAGAGAGCATTCCATAATTACAAATCTTTTCATAATAGACTACATTGTGTATTAAGGAGAATTGCTACTCCACATTGATGAATAGTTCAGAGAGACTATTGCATACAGTGTGGCAGGAATAATAAGAGTAGACTGTTGTAGTCAGAAGTCTGTAAGATGAGCAAAAATAGTGGCAAGGTCAGAGATGGAAAGAGAGAGAGAGAGATGTTAGTCATGTGTAGCGGAAGGACACAGCCATTTAATAGGCAAGTTTTTAGACTTGTTTTAGATTGGGCTAGGATGTTTGACCGTACAGCTGATAAACTGCTATGCTTTCTAGAAAATTAGTATGTTAAATAAGGAATGAGACAAGTAGAAAGGTTGAGTGCCTCTATTAACCAGGAAAAAAACACACTGTTAAGAACTGGGGAGCTACAGTTAGTGGTAAGCTAGTATAGGAGAGACTGGAAGGTGGAAGCTAGTGAAAAAGAAGGTGTACCTAGGGATGTGGAGAGCTACTGGAGGAAACTTGGTTATAAAGGATGTATAGAAGTGATAGTGTTTAGGTCTCCAGTGTGTGTGTGTTTGCAGGTGTATAGGGGTACTTAGGTAAAGAGTTATAGTAAGGGATTAGTTCAGAGGCAAAGAACATAAGACTATAACAAATGGATAATTAAAACAGCACATAATAGTCTAAATTCAGTTCAGCCAGAGTCGTAACAGGTAGCATAGTTTTAAAAGACCATTACACAGTAAGCAAATTCGGTACAAAGTTCAAGCCAGGCAGTCCGTGAACAATCTTGGCATACAATTGAACAAAACTGAGCACATAACCAGAGCACTGGTAGCAGTTCAGCAATTTATGGATGTATTACATGTAAACAAAGAATGCAGTCATTGTATTGAAAGAGTTGTAGTAATATTTATAATATATACCTAACAAAGGTTGAATAGCTATGGCGGTTAGAGCGGTAGCCTGAAACAGTTCAGCACTATGGAGACTGAGGATTTAGTCTGCAAAATACTTTAAAAAACACAATTGGACATTTTCTAAACCAATGAGATTTTATATAGATACAATATCACAGGAATAGATATTATCACCAGAGGCTTGGCATAGCTGTGGCACACGTTGTGCCAATAACTATGCCATTGCAGTCATGGCTGTATGGGAATGCAGGTTTCTAGTGAGTTCAAGATGGTGGGGTCATCAAATAAAACTTTACTGACTGTTTGTGGATGACCTTTTTATGGTTTGGACTGGCACCATGGTGGAATTAGATTAGTTATCTTCAGTTCACTGCAGGCTTTTTGTGGTTTACTGCTACCAAGTCCTATACTAAGATATCCTTTTTGGATGTTATGGTGACGAGGGAGCCTGGTAGTAATAGACTTATCACAAGCCTTTATAGGAAGGATTGTTACAAACCGAGTTTTGCCCATCATAGTAGTAGGCATCCTAACCTTGTGTTTGACAATGTGGTAAAGGGATAAATGTTAAGGGCCTCTAGGCTACATGTTAAAGACCAGTGCTTTGAGGAATTTATTGTGACTCTGAACGTTCCTTCTGAGTAGTTGTACTTCATTTGTCTTCAACCATCCCTTCCTCCTTCCCCCGGACCTTAGCGCATGATCAGCCTACTAGAGAACACAAGTAAATCTGTCAGGTTGGGTTCTCAAAGTTCAGCAAACTCGATCTGGGGATGGAAGGCAGTGGAGGTGTATTATGGGTAAGTGGAGGAGTTTGGAGCTCGGAGCTGATGCTAGCATGTGCGTTGCAATGAGAAAGTGACTGGTGGAGATTGCCCATTCCCACACTCACATGGCCGCACGACAAAGGGGGTAAGATCTGGTCCCTCCCTGTTTGTTGATATACCAGACCACTGACATGTTGTCTGACTGAATAACAATCGTCCCCAGAGGAAGAGGCATGAAGGGCCTGCAACGCTAGAAGGACCACCCTCATCTCTAGGGCATTTATATGCAAAGCTGGTCTCTATGGGGGACCACAGGCCTTGGACTGTCCTGCCCGAACAATGCCCCCCCCCCACCTGAGTTGGGAGGCATCCATGGTCACTATGGCTTGGGCCGGGGCTGGAACAAAGGGTCGTCCCTCCAAAATGTCTGGAGAGCTCATCCACCATGTGAGGGACAACCGACAGACTTGACTGAGTTAAATAGGATATGTCAATGACAGTTCCAACAGGGACCATTGAACCGCTAGAGCCCACTGTAGAATCCCCATGTGTAACCGAGCACATGAGAAAAGAGTTATGGTCGCCGCCATAGAGCCTAGGGCTTTCAACACCGATTCCACTGTTGGAAGATGAGAACAGTAGATCAGGGAGACATGCATCCTCCAGGATTTGAACTCTCTCTAAGGTCAGGAATATTTTGTACTGAAGAGTATCTATCCTGGCACCAATGTAGTCTATCACCTCTACTGGCTCTAGGAGAGATTTGGATGTGTTGATTCTGATCCCCAATCGCAGGGCAAGTGTCGGACAATAATCCCTGGTTTGGGAAAGTAGACGCCTGGTGGGAGCAGTGAGGAGCCAATCGTCCAGGTACAGATAGACCTGAATCCCCTGAAGCCTCAGGTGAGCCACTATCCCACAGGTTGAAGACAAATGAAGTACAACTACTCAAATGGAACGTTATGGTGAGTACATAATTTCTACTTTTTTCTTCACAAGTCCAGTATCTTCACCAGTGATACAGCCAAGGACCTAAATCTTTATGAAACACCATGGAGGACAGGATTACAACCCAGTACTTCTCAAACCATTGGAATAAACTTCCCTCGCATGGTAAGCAGTATTATATTCTACTTTTCTTCAAACATTAATGAGAGAACGGGTTGGATATCCACAAATGTATTCCCAGATTAACCAGTATGGCCCTCATGGAGGGAGGAGGTATAGCCTGAAGGAGGGTACTGTCAAAGCGAGTATGGTCATGAGACTCAGCGGGCTTAGAATATCTGTGAATGTATGAATATACATCCAAGGCAAAACATTATTTTTATTCAAACTAAACATCGGTTGGTTGAATATTCCAGACTAGTACTCTTATCAATCCCTTAATTTATTTTGATATTGTTAAACAGTTTATCTAACTAACAGAAATTCACAAACCAACTAACGAAAGCTGATTTTGCAAGCTACTTATGACTCTTCACTTTCTTTGCTTTGGCAGACATCTCCCAGTCATCTTTGAAAGGACTGCATTTCAGTTGCTCCTGCAAACATGTTGCTTCAGGTTCTTTTCCTTCTGAGACTAAAGCAATTTTGTCTTGCAGTTTTTGCTGGCCTGCTATGCCTTTTCAACCACTGAAGATACTGATGTCCCTAGACAGAGGAGATAACAGCATGTTTGTATTCTTTTTGGGGGGGGGGGTCTACATCTTCCTTCTGTAGCCATTAGGTCATCTGGGTTGGTTGGGGGTTAGTCTAATAGTTAAGTTGTTTACCTCACAGAGAATAGGTGCAGGATTTGATTCTCAGGTAAGGGGACATTAACTAGGATTAAACTGGCCCACAAGGGCAGCTAGCCTGGAACTTGCCTATGACTCAGCACTGCTGTGGTAAAATTTTAGTGCAGTCACCTTTTACAGGTAATCTCCGATACTATCCTAACATCAGTATTCACCCTTTACAGATAATCTCTGACTATTATCCTAACATCAGCTATATGTTTCTCACTAGTAGTAGATCAGAGTCCTATTGCACCACATTATTTAACTGTCTTATAAAGACTGTTGTTACAATAATTTTAATGAAAAATCCAACCTCAACTACAGATTTCCTTTCTCATAATAGTTTGGTTCTAGTATGGTTTAGTTATCAAAACCCTACCTGTAGTTTATAAAACTTTCATTTTCTTACTTGAAATCAAGGTAAAGAAAAGCCCACCCACCTTTTTAAGCTTAACCTCTTGCATGCTTTGGCAGAGGAATTTGTCTCAGTGTGTAATACAGAGAAATCTGAGTCTTCAGTCTTGATGATAACAGCAACTGCTGTAAAAACAGACTGCATAGTAGAATTACTGCCTTTGCTGTAGCAAGAGAAACAGTATGGGAGAACATATGTGACCACATTTTTTGTATAGCGATCCAGTTGTTGGAGGTATTATTTTCCATAACTTCATATTTTTTAATAGAAAGTACTGTTTTATTCTTATTGTATCAGTGCAGCAGGAGTGGGAAAATGTAATGTATAAAACCATTTGCCCCTTATTTTTTTATTTGATCTCATAAAGCACAAATTAAAGAACAGAAACTTGTATGTCTTTTAATCTATGATGAACTGTAAATACATTGATAACATGAACTGTAAGACACTTTTGAGCAAATAAAGTATGTTGCTGAAACTACAACATATTTCCCTAACATTTTAGATCAAAAATATTCCTACGTTAGATAGTGTTGAATAGCAGAACAGGTTCTCTGAAATGTCATTAACACCTCCTGGATTATATTGATAGAGCCTCCCTACATTCTTCCCAAAGTATCAGAGCTATCAGTACTCAAAGGATTGCTAACTAGAGGTATAGCTAGCTGTTCTGGCATCTTTTGCCATCCTAAATTTGCTACCGTGCCCTTCAACTCTAAGTTGAGGAGCAAAATTAAAAGATATTTTAAACTATAGCAAACTGCATGCAAGCAGCTGCCACATTTTTATGCCACAGACACACAGAGTGATAAAGTGCATCAGTTCTGATCACAAATGCAATACCAGCATTCGTTGTCAGTAATGCAGCATGGGAGACTGATCTGCATCTGCCCATTATGCCTCCTAACATTTTGAACCTGAGGTGGTTGTGCCCTTCTTCAACTCACCCTAGCTGAACCTCTGCTACAAACTAGCAATTTACGAAGGTTCTGAAGCTGCTTATTATATGGCAGTGGAAATGTGCATTTTAGCTACCTGATGCTAGTTGTGATAAAAAAAAGTAAAACAGACTAGCAACGAATGGCGACGTTTTTGTTATATCAATAGTAACA